>NC_081770.1:17369954-17449954 GCF_963082965.1 Carassius carassius | reverse complement strand
TATTATAGTCTAAATTTCATGTTACATATGATTATTTTCATAGTGTAGGGCATAAAATGAGAGAAGCCTAAATGAGACAATTTTAGTATCATTTAATTGTCTTTCATTCATGATGTTGCTTTTATAAAAAGAGTTTTAAGTGCTGTTTAACTTTGGATTTAAGTGCAGTTATTTGTGAGTCTTGCATTTGCACCCTTCCACCCTGCTTTGGTCCAGCATAACAGTGTCTTCTTTAATTCATGGAAACCTTGTTATATTAATGTCCATATCTGTCAAACACCTGCTAGAAAACAATCTCGCTCAGACCTGATGACAAAGAAAAAGGGTTCAGGGTGAGAAAAGCAGGGCGTATTTCCAAAAAAGCAATGCTCTTAGTCTTTAGCTTATAAAAACATGCTTTCTGAACTCAGATCCAAACTTAGGGCTTTAAAAGCCACCACAAAAACTGACCTCATGTCATTTTATAGGTTATAATCATTATTTTTTTCCCCAGTTGATGCTTTTGCTTTGACAATCTCTGCAATGCTTGTGCTTCACTGTACCCGAGGAACTAAATGGGCTTCATAAATTTCATCATCAGGGTTTATAAAAGGTTTTGTCACTGTTGGAAAAGAAAGTAAAAGTGTCTTTTCAGTTAAATGTAAAGCATCTCAATGCCAGCTGTGGTTTATTTATTTATTTCAACAACAAAAATCGCTTTGAAATAAATCTTTACAAATAGCATGAATGGTTAGACAGCTTCAAATGCGTTTACAAGTCATGTAATTACTGTATATGTTCAAAAACATTTTTTTGGATAAGGTGCAAATTAATGTCCTGTTACTTTTTTTTAAAAGCAGCAGGAGCCCAAATCTTATGTTTTTTGATGTGAGAATTATTGCATATATTAAACTCTTAATTTACATCAAAGTAACAGTGTGAAAACTTGTCAAAAATTCAAATATCCATAAAACTGCAACAACCAATAAACAATTTAATTTGAATAACGTATGTAAAAATAAATCAATCTCAATAAGTTTTTACATGCATTATGTTGTTAAAATATAATGAATAGTCAAAACTTTTGTTTGCAGGGTCGTTGGCTTGCCGTGCAGACGAGTTTGTTTGCAACAACACACTGTGTAAAATGCTGGTCTGGCTGTGTGATGGTGAGGATGACTGCGGAGACAACTCTGACGAAGATTCAAACATGTGTGGTACGTTTATAAATAGTGGTTCGTTCCCACTGAAGTCAGAATGAATATATATATATATATATGTTTATTGTTTCTGTTTATTGTTTCTTTATGTGGTTTGGTTGTTTTGGTTTGTTATTTGTGTGTGTGTGTGTGTGTGTGTGTGTGTGTGTGTGTGTGTGTATGTTGCACTTTGTTTTAGTTTTGATTTATTTATTTATTTTGTTTTGCTTTGGTTGTTTTACTTTGAGTGTGTATGTATATATTTGTATGTGTGTTTGTTTTGTTTCTATTTTTTATTGTCTTTTTGATCAGTTTGGTTTTGTTCAGATGTTTTGTTTAACATTTTATTTTCCGTATGTTTCGTTCATTTATGTATTGTTGTTGTTTCCAGCTTATTAATATTTGTTTTGCTTTGGTTATTTATTTATTTTAATTCCACTTCTCTTTCCACTGACATCACATAAAAATCAGTCATTAATTCATTACAAATAATAATAATAATTATAATAATATGTTTTCTCTTAAATATTTAATTTATTTTAAAAAGCATCTATCCAAAAATAATTAGCTCATTATTTATTTATTTTTTATTTTTTTTTAAAGCAAAGATGATTTACCACAGGTACTTGGCTTCCTCTTGAATTGTAAAATAATTTATAAATGTGTTGATTTCTAAAAAAGTTATGATGTCATATTTAAATTAAATTGTGACATTTGTTTTTAATATGTTGACCATGACTGGTTTAGCGGCAGAGTGTTTAGTATCAGTGTCTGGTTTTGGTTTGAAATGTCACATTTATAAGGTCATGTGAGAACAACCTCACAAAAAAAAAAAAAAAAAAAAAAAAGAGAGCAGAAAATCAATACAGGACACTTTGACCATCCTGAACACACATTAAACCTGACACTGTACACCTGCTGTAGTAAACAGTGATTTTTCCCTGAAAAATAGTTTTTGCTGTAGGCCCTGGCAGTGAAATGTCAGAAAATGTTGCTCTTGGAGCACTTTACAAACACTTCACCAACATTTGAAACGTACAAACCATAGAAAAAAACTAAATGTCACTTTTTAGGATGAAAAACAAGTTTATGATTACTCTGCGTATGTTTTGCTCCTCAGGAAAGTTGCCATGTCCTCCAAACAGACCCTTTCGCTGCAGGAATGACAGAGTATGTCTACGGACCGAACAAATCTGCAATGGAGCGAATGACTGTGGCGACAATTCAGACGAAGACGACTGTGGTGAGTGGGGGACTCAAGTTCTTAAGGACATCAGTCAAATTGTTTTTTCTAAACCATCTCCGTTTCTGTCTTTTCTCTAGCGGATGTGGTCAAAAGGCCGACAGCGTGCGGGAAGACCGAATTCTCCTGTGCCAATCACCGCTGCATCCCGGCTGAGCTCCAGTGCGACTTCTTCGACGATTGTGAAGACGGCGGATCGGATGAGCGCGACTGCAAGGCATGTAAGTGTACTTCCATCTGTAAACCTTCTTCCTTCACATTGGGTTTCTCTATTTTGTGGAGTAAAACCTTTACACTGTCTCATTTTGTCCCCTGTGGGTCACAGATTCTGTCGATGGTGCGTGTCGAGGGCGGGCCGACTTGTGCGGAGATGACGCTTTCTGCAACCTCACAAAAACATCTTCAGTCTGCCAATGCAAAGATGGATTTCAGAGAAACCAGAAGACCAAGCAATGTGAAGGTAGAGGATTTATACCAAAAATAAAAAATAAAATAAAAACACCAAGATGACAATTTCCAGTCTTCAAATATTCAGAATTTTTGTCATCATTCATTAAGAATCAACATACATATGCATTCACAACTTTTGATATATTTTTTTTAATTAATAGTAGTAATAACAACAATAATACATTTATAGTAATCTTTATTATTATTATTATTATTAAAAGTTGTAACAATCGTTGATACATCAGTAAAAAAATACAGTGCATAATAAGACAATATTGCATAATAATAAGATTTTATTATTTATCTTTTAAATTATTAAATAATTTAGTAACTGTTATGCAATAACAATTGTATATTATGATTACTTGATTGTTGTATTAATATCTAAATAATATTGCATATTAATAAAAAAATAAAATAAAATGTAATTCACATATTTTATATCTTTAATGATGATGTACTGTAGATATATTTTAGATTTATAATTGTTTTTATTTGTGTGTATACACACACACACAAATAAAATAAAATGTATATTAATATCTATATTTATAAAAACAGTAAAACTTTATTTATAGAAATACCAATTATGATGTATTTTGATATGTCACATCACTTTGTATAGTTTATTTGTTTTTTTTTTTGTTTTTTTTTTTTTACATAATTTTAGGCAGGGTTAAAAAGAAACAACAACAACAACAAAAAACAGATGTTCGACAACAATGCTTAGGTTATATCAAACATTTAGTATTAATGGCGCACAATTTGAATATTAATGTAGTTACATTTTAGTCCTTTCTAAATGGTACTATGCTGTATCTGATTGTCTTGAGAGCTTTATTTTATTGTCTTGAGAATTGCTGTTATAGATTAAGCAGAACAAGGTACATAAACATTCAAGTTCAAGTTCAAGTTCTCTTTTAAGATTAATTCTGGGTAGCTCTGCGGCTCAAAGAAATGTTCACTTTGATTCTGCAGTTAACTGAAGTATGCAGAGCATTATACAATTTGAAAAGATTTATGATTAGTAAATTTTTTCTTTTTGTCAACAAGGTTCTCAGACATGATTAAAAGATTTATCAAGTGCAGGACATTTCCACTTGTGTTTTGAGCTGATTTGTGATACAATCAATAATTCTGTAAATGCCTTACATATATATGAAAAATGCACCAGAGCTATTTTTCTTTAAAATAAATGACATTCGGTTTGGTATTTTGTGATAAAACGCAACGACGGAATGCAAATACTTGCCCCTAGCGCATCCCAGTCTTTTGTACAAAGCCTACAATGCAAAAGTCTCTTTGTATTGGGTTCCAGCGCTGGCATTAATCTGTTGGAGGTATGTCAGCGGTCGCTTCAGGGTCATCTCACTGAGCATAAAAGGAAGTCCAGAAATCAGCAGGCGCTGAATGCAGATAGCTGAGATTCAGCCGAAATCCCAAACAGTGACATCCCTGTAGCACTGTTTTAAAATGTCACTGGAGAACGTGTGGGAGAGGCTGATGGATGGACGTGTTCCTCTCTTTTTCTCAGAGGTGAATGAGTGTCTGCGGTTCGGAAGCTGCTCGCAGTACTGCACCAACACCAAGGGCTCATACAAGTGCACTTGTGACCAAAACTTCAAGGAGATCGATGGGGAATGCATCACAAAGGGTAAAAGTAGTTGTTTAATACCAATAACATCAAAAGGAGTCAGTATTATTATAATTATTCTATCACATTTTTATACAAATATACAGTTTAAGGCTGAGTTTAGTTGCTTTGATTCAAAACACTTCAGGTTTCAAGCTAACATTTGATTTGTTTGGAAGTTCTTGAGCTGTTGTTTTAATAATTAAGGAAATATATTTAGTTTTTGCTTTACATCAAAGTTGTTTTTGGTCTGTTTTATTTATTTTTGGGGTTGGTACACAGTAAATTTTCCAGTGTTAAATCAACTCTATAAGAGTTGAATTTAACACTCGAACCGAGTGTATTTGGTCCCACTCAGAATTGGTGATAAATTGACTCTCCTCATAGTCTTACATTTTCAGAGTTAAATTAACTCTATTTTGAGTAAAAAATGAACACTGCTCAACACTGAATAGTGTTACCAGAGTTTAACACTAGGGGAAATTAACTCTGTTCAGTGTTAATTTCAAAAGTCTTACAGGTTGGGAGCAAAGTGAGAGTAAATGATGACAGAATTTTTCATTTTTGGGTAAATTAACCCCATTAAACAGTTTATCAAAGGCATCAAGAGAAGAGACTGACTTGCATGGAATGGCATGTTGATCAAAATTGAAGTACTGTTGAAATTAATAACTCTTCCCAGGGCTGAGCACTTCCAGCGATGTCTTGAAGATGCTCCATGCTTGTTCCACTCTGAAAAAAAAAAAAAAAACATGAAAATTGCAGAGGTCTATCATACTATTGATATGTTAATAATAATAAAAAAATAATAAATAAAAACAAACCTTCTAGAAGGTATCCCCCTACTTGAGACGTAGACACCTTTTCTGGTCTCTTCTGGCCTTGACAAGACACAAACAACAGCATGTTAAGATCATCAACACTGCTTAATGAATGCTATATGAAGTTAATCCTAAGTCAAAGTTAATGCAACTCCGTAGATACAAAACTGCTGTGAAAAGTGGCACAATGAGATTTCCCTTTTCATTTTGTACCTTCAAATTATATTCCTTGTTAGAAATGCCTCTCTGTATAGTTTTGTTTCTCCATAGCAGGTATCCGGTGGCACTCACCCCAACATAGTAATGCTTCTTAGAAAGACAAAAATACAGAAAAAGGAGAAGAAAAAGTGTTTTAAAATCCAAGAGAAAAATACACCACCTCTATTATGGGCATGTGATCAAAACATTGTTGACAATACACACACACACACATAAATATATATACACACACAGTTATCATATACAGTTTTTTATATGAAATATGACCTATTCTTTTCTTTAATGTCAACATTTCAAGATATTGACAGTTATTCTTTTCACTGAGAATAGATCAGACCATCTTAAACTTAAAAAAAAAAAAATATCTAAGCAAAGACATAAATATGGTATATAAACAATAAAAATAATACTACTGTACTGTACCTGTACTACGAATAATTTGACATTCTTGTAAACATGAACCTTATAAAGATAAAATTATTGTTGTGTTTTTAAGTAGGTTTATGCGTTTCAACAGTCCCCTAATTGCATAAGTAATAAAATCTTATTGCCCACCTTTAGCTCTATCATCTAGTCTTGTTCGTTTACTGGAAGACCTCGCTTCAATAATGAGTGTATGCTGAGTCACTGGAGTCAAAGAATGAAGACAGGGACTGATTAGAATGCACAGGAGAAGCTTGTTACTTAAAAAATGAGAAAGAACATAAATACGTTAATTCTGTGCTCAGGGCCGTATTAAGACAGTGTGGTACTATACCTCAACCCCCCCCCCCCCCCAACATAATTAAGATGATTTCTCAAATGTAATTCATTAACTTGTCCAAGTACCGTATTTTTCGTATATTTCGCACCTAAGTACAAGTCGCATCAGTCCAAAAATACGTCATCACAAGGAAAAAACCATAAGTCGCACTGGACTATAAGTCGCATTTATTTAAAACCAAGAACCAAGAGAAAACATTACCGTCTACAGCCGCGAGAGGGCTACATGTTTTCAATGTAGACTACAGGAGCACTGAGCACCATAGAGCGCCCTTTTGCGGCTGTAGACGGTAATGTTTCAACTTTAAATTCAATGGTAAACAGGGAGAGTGCAGTCAATTGCTTCTGTGTCATTGTCTTCCTGAGCTCATTCTTCACTCGTTTTGAAAAAAACTTTCGATCCCTGGAACATTTTCAATTGCAGCTAAACATCTAGCGTCCTTGTCTTTCTTTAACTTTCTTTTTGGAAAACCACTCAATTGATGTCTGTCCATTTTGATTCATTTTCTGTAGCCATTAAAAAAAAAATTACACGTTTGCGCGTACTTGTTGTGGACCAACTCAACTCTGACAGATTGGGGATGGAAGGGGGGGACTGATAGTGGTCATGTAATCTTTATTTATTTATAATTTATTATTATTATTGTTGTTGTTAAGTTAGTGTTCATAAACGAGTTATGTATGGTCTTTCAAGAATTTCAAGTTAATAATAAAACAATTTACGAAAAATATTTTAAAACTTGTGTCATGTGGTGCCCCCCTAGTTGTCGTGAATGGTTGGTGCCCCTGGGCACTGGCCCAAGTGCCCTTATGGATAATCCGGCTCTGTCTGTGCTATGACATGCCAACTGTCACTCCTAATAATCAGCCATTTTAAAATGCATTAACGTTACTTGAACCGGCACTTACAAATACCACTCTGATCAGGCCAACTAACTGTGTATGTCTAACAACAATAAAATAAAATAGTTGTTTGTGGTACCGTAAGGTTAAAAATTAACGAAAACAAAGACGCGGCTGTTTTTAAATGAGTTGTTCCACCTTCCCCATAGGCTTCTTCGTCACGCAGCGTTGAGCCAAATTAACGCTAATCCCACAGCGCCATCTACGTGGCTTCAATAAAGATGCAATGGCAGCGTTCGACTAATTCATCTAATTAATTCGACTAATTAATGCCGTTGGACACATTTAGCCTTTCATAAACTAAACAGTAGCAAAAATATAGTTTATAATAGCCAAGGGCTTACATAACATCATATAATTTCTAGAAAAATGTTTCAGTTTATGCCCCATTGTGACGTAACACAATTAAGTTTAACATTTAAAAACACAAATTAAGTGGATATACCAAAACTAAACACATCTGAAAATCAAATTAAGTAAGATTACTACATCATTTAAACTTTATGATTACCACATTGAGATGAAAAAGCACATTTCTCCAACAATCTGACTTGCCTATTCGATATTTCAGAGTTTAAACCAATCAAATTACAAAAAGTAAAAAAAAATAATTTATGCATTAATAGTAGCACAATTATTAACATCAAATAGTAAACCTATGTTTTAATAAATTAATTAAAAGAGCTTACCTTTTCGCGCAAGGCAAAAGAAAATGGCGACGAGATAACTTTTGCTCTGGTCTTCGGGGATGCTTGAGGGGCGGAGCTTAACGGAGTAAAGTTAACAATGCAGAATTCAACTCTGATCATTTTCACCAACACTAGGGGGCATTTTTCACTCTTTGTTGTTAAGTTAACTCCTTAAGAGTAAATGGAGAGTAACACTGCTTATTTAACACCGTTGATTTTACTGTGTATTGGTCTTATTTTTATATATATATATATATATATATATATATATATATATATATATATATATATATATATATATATATATATAATCTTTTGTTTCACTTTTTGGTTAATTAATTAATTAATTAACTTTTTTGTTGTGTTTACTTTATTTTTGTTTGTGGTGTTTGTTTTTTCTCTTTTCTTTTTTTTTATATTTTGTTTTGTTTTTTTTGTTTGATTTATTCATTTATTTATTTTTTATTTTATTTTTAGTTTTTTTGTCTTGGTTTTGTTTTATTTTTTGTTTTATCTTTTGTTTTGTTGTTTTGTTTTACCTTTTGCTACATTTTTTTTTATTTGTGGTGTTTTGGTTTGGTCTTTTTTAAGGTTTTATTTCATCTTATCTTTTTTAAGTACTTTTTTCTTGTTTTTATGTTTTTATGTGGTGGTTTATTTTGTTCATTGCTATGTTTTGATTTATGTATTTGTTTGTTTGCCTTGTTTTTTTCATGTTCTTCTTTTATATGATTTGTTTACTGAGTTTGTTTTACACGTATATCTCTGTGCTTAGGACCAGAAGATCAGGTCCTCTATGTAGCCAATGACACCGAAATCCGCAGTTTTGTGTATCCGTACAACCAAACTCACGGACACACTCAACTGGCCCGAATGTCAGACAGCGCTCGTATCATCGGCATGGATGCGTTATTTCACCACCACAAGTTTGTGTGGGCCACTCAGTTTAACCCCGGGGGGATCTTTTACAAAGACCTCCAGGACAGGAACCCAATCACATCAAACAGTGGAGTCATAGTAAGTCAATAACAACATACTGATTTCAACAGCTCTGTTACATTGTACTTCTAACTTTTTAACACTTCTTTCAGATTATTTTTGAAATGTTCCTCAGGAAACCACAGAAACAGCATGGTAACATCTTACCAAAGCTCTTTTGAAACTTCACTACGCTCTATATTTGCAGTGTCCAGACTTCCGGAGGCCCCGGGACATCTCGGCCGATTGGGTGACAGGGAACCTGTACTGGACGGATCACTCCCGAATGCACTGGTTCAGCTACTATACGGCACATTGGCGCCGACTTCGCTACTCCATTAACGTGGGACAGCTGGGAGGTCCCAACTGCACCCGACTCGTCACAGACATTGATGGGGAACCTTTCGCTATTACCGTTAACCCTGTACGCGGGTAAGTGTCCGTTGTTTTTTACTCCTGGCTGTTGTATCAGGCAACATGTTTATGATATTCTCCATCGTTCTTTAGGATGGTCTACTGGACTGTGATTGGGGACCACTCTCACATTGAGGAGGCCGCCATGGATGGGTCCTTGCGTCGCATTTTGCTGGAGAGGAACTTGCGTAGACCGACGGGTGAGGTTCTTGCACGCCAGTCATCCTTTTAAAAATATTTTGTAGTGTAAAATATGTGACTCAAAAAAAAACATGTCAAATGTTATGCTAAATCAAAACGTGGAGCACCAAAAACATCTCAGTAAGAAGGTAATTTCAGTTTTCTAAAAGTGAAGTAAATTATAAAATATAAAGTTTGAGAGAAACAATATTCCCAGGTGAAATTCTTGCTACTCTTAATGGAAAGGCCTAATGTTGTTACAGTTTTGTGGTAATAGAAACATTTTTTGAATGTAATAAATTCATGAAAGGCAAAGGTTTTCACTAATGTGACCAAAAATATTTCATTAATAGAACAATTTAATAAATAAATTAAAAAAACAGTATTTATTATAATTCTATTAATATTTAATATTTAAATATATATAATAATTATTTTTGCTTTTTTTGTGGCATTTTAGTTTTCTAATTGTATATGTTTTTTTTCACTTTTTTTAAATTTTCTTAGATTTTTTTTTATTAAATTTTTTTATTTATTTATTTTCTTTGTTTTTGTTTTCGGTTTTGTCAGCTTTAATTTTGGTTAATTTTGGTCTTTTGTGCTTCGGTTTGTTTTTTTGTTTGGTTTATTTATTTGCTTTTGTTTTGTTTTATCTTTTGTTTAGTTTCCCTTTTTGCTTTGTATTTTATTTTTGGTGTTTTGGTTTTGTCTTTCTCTGTTTTTGTTTTTCATCTTTTCTTTTACTTTTTTAAATGTACTTTTTGCTTAGTTTTTTATTTATTTAATATAATCATATTGTCTTTTAATTTAATTTTATTAATTGTAATTTATATATAATGGTGTATAATTGACATTTTATTATTTTATATTTGCTTCAATTATATTGCTATAATTATATACTTGAAATAATAATATATAATAGTATTAACAATTAATTTTTATTTTTGTTAATTTTTTTTATATAAATCATATAATATATAAATTATTTTATTGTAAAACATGAATTTTATATTTCAAATAATAATTTATAATTATGTATAATTAAAATAATATAATTATATATGTAATGTAATTTTCTATATCTTTTCAGGACTTGCAATTGACTATTACAACCAGCGGCTGTACTGGTCAGACTCTGAGCTGTCTCAGATCGGAAGCGTGCGCTTTGATGGCTCTGATTCGCAGGTGGCTGCTAGCAGCCGAGATGGTAAGTTTGCATTTGTTGGATATTGTACAATATTCAAAATCAGCCTCCAGTTATTTATAAAAAATAAAAAAAAACTCAACTCAGCCCTTGATTCAAATATTTAAAGGTGTGTATAGTTTATATAAACTCAACCGTTTTTTCATTTCGATTCCCCTGACAGACTGTGATTGTAAAAATACGATTTTAGGGAAAGCATCAACGTTGAGGGTGAATTTAAATCCAAAACTCTTGCAAAGCCTAATTAACTGTCTGCTGTCGACATAGACAGCTACTTTCTAAGCCAACTTAAAAGGATGTTTCACTTTTTTTTTTTAAATAATATTAGTGTTAAATATAAGCAGACATCAAAATCATTCAACCTTCATGACATTCTATTCCATTTTATATAAACAAATTAGTTAATAATTATTTTAGGTGCTTCAATTAAAGGAGTGGTTGATTGCGATTTCATTTTTTTTTTTTTTACAATAGTTCGTTTGTAATGTTGCTGTTTCAGCATAAACAATATCTGCAAAGTTGCAGCACTGAAAAGTTCAATGCAAACGGAGATACCGTCTTTTAAAATTTAAAATACATGGACGCACTTACGGTTGCTGTGCTGTATTAAAGCTTTAATCAGAATAAAACTGTATATTGTAAAACTGTATATAAAAGCTAACAGGAGCACTAGCTTTTACAAACAACGGCGTATCTAAAAACAAACAAACATACCATTAAGATCCATGCTTGCACAGGTTCTGCGCGAACCTCTTCATTAATATTCTCTGCGTCACAATCGGGCTCAAATTGATAAACAATATAGAGGACGTCATTGTTTACAATACAACTGGATCACATTCTGAGCTTCAGGGGCGTGATGTTCAGAGGCAGTTTAGCGAATCACAACAACCAGTTGACCAATCTCAACCCATCGTGTATTTCTGAGGGAGGGGCTTCATAATAACAGGAAATAAATTGAGGCGTTTGTCAGAGGAGGGACAGATCAGTATAGAATAAAGGTAAATTATGTGAAAAATAATGTGTGTTTTTTTAAAACGACGCATGAACACGTTAGACTAATCTAACACCTTTCGTTTTGTTAATTAAGTTGCTACTTGAAAATAGATGTTCCATGAACTTTTTTTGTTTAGTTTTATTTTTGTTTGTTTTTGTTACAGTTTGATGTTTTGTTATTTAGTTTTGTTTAATTTTGTGCATTTGTGCAGTTGGTTTATTGTTTGGTTTGTTGTTTTGTTTTAATTTGTTTTGCGTTTCTTTTTGTTTTGATTGCTTGTTTTGCTGTTAGTCATTTCTCTCTACTCATCTGCCATCTTCGATGACATTTTTCTACTAAATTTACCGCAATGCATTCTGAAATTGCTTCCTTTGCTAAGTAAAAAAATGTGGTGCAAAATCTGATATCTTAGTAATAATATAATTCAGCTGTCGGCTATTTGGAATGTATGAACCATGTTTATGATTATTTAAAATGCTGTCTATATATGCCACTCAACAGGTTTTGGAACAGATATATATATTTTTTATATTTCTCCTCTCGGTCCTGGGCCTCGAACTTGAATATTTTTGTTTTATCCTACACTTAAGAGGGATTGTGTTTTTCTACTCTGACATTTTTAAATGGCATTGCTGTTTTGTTTTGCATTATTGAATCTGGATGCATTCCTCACAGTCGTACATGAAATGTATTCAGTGTGAATGAACTTACTTGGTTTTGTTCCAGGAATTTCTCAACCCTTCCGAATTGACCTGTTTGAGGATTACATCTATGGGGTCGGCATGAAGCACGACATCTTCAGGGTTCATAAATATGGGAAGTTGCCTGCCGAGAAGCTCAGTCTGGGTGTGCAGAGAGCATCCAGCATCTTGCTCTTCCATCGGTACAAACAACAGGAGGGTGAGTCTCAAAATGTGTCTCAATCAAAAAGGATGATTTAAAGGGGTAGTTCACTCACAAATGATACTTTGTCAACAATTACTCACACTCATGATGTTTCAAAACCTTATGACTTTGTTTTTCAAATCTAAGCTTCTATTTTCCATAAAAACAAAAAGTTATAATAAGCTGAAATGTAAAAAATACATGATTGGAAGGACATTAGAGTTATTATATGATGATAGAAGTTTCATTTTTTTAATCAAATTTTCCTTTAAAACCATTTTGGTTGTGTGTCGTTCCAGTTTGAGATTTCTTGGCAGTCGTCAGAGTTTAATTTCATGTTTGGATTGTTGAAATCTGATTGGACTTTTTGTCTGTGGCCAGCTTGTGCTTTTTTACAATCACATATTATTGTCAAATGTTTTTAATATACAATTACCGGCTCTAATCAGATGAATGAAATCAGAGGCGTCATGCCCATTCAAAGATTGCTGAGCCAAAAAGATTAACCCCTTACCAGTCACCCCCCTTTTCGGCATGGAGACAGAAATGACATACCCAAAATAAAAAGGTTTTTGCTCATGATTCTTTCTGACTAGATACATAATCAACATATGTTCACAAAGCTGACAGTTCAAAGTTGACGGTTCAGGAATCAGACTGACTCAGACTGTTATGATAATAGAAATAAATAAGCTCAAACATAAAAACAAAAAGAAAAATATTAAAAAATTGTTTTAAATGTATTAAAACATTGTTTATGTTGGATATGAGTTTAGAAACATAATGTAGCTAAAGCCACAAGTCTACTTCATTTGAAATTTCATAATCTAATCTGTAAAACTGTGAATTTTATGAAACAATTTCTAAGGCCATGTCATGTGTGTTTTTAGAGAAGGCTAATCAGATTGATTTATGGTCCCTGTCATCTCCTGTATGCTCTCGTGTAAACTCTCCTGTGTGCTTTCTCTATATGTTTGGCTCTGAATACTGACCCATTCATGATTCTGTTGTTCTCACGAAACGAGTCTTTTACACCACCTTCAGGTATGAGACATTATCCGCATTATTTCAAGGTTTACCAAGCCACATCGCTTCAATCCCATCTACACTTTTACCCGCTATTATTAAAAGCCTTACTATAAAAATACAACAGAGCATTTTCTTACGACCTAACGTGAATTATTATGAAAGAAATGCATTATTAAGTAGAACTGCACCTGCTATGTAGATGCATTAGAGCTAATGTTAGCATCAAGTTACATAAGACTATTTATGAAATTATTCGAGTGTTTGTAATAACTTCCTTTTACGATCACGGGTGGAATTTGGTCATTTACTGTTGTAAAAATATGCTATTTATAGCCTACATCGCTGCACAAGTTAGCATTTCAGATGTACATTTTCGATATTGTTATACAGATGCCCCAAATCTCAAGAAAATCAAATACCAACCATTTTCTATCGTAATGGTGTGTTTATTGTTTGGATATTTCGTGGGTACAGAGGTCTCTCTGTGATGTTGTGGTCAGATATCAAAACGGAAGTGTACAGGAAGCTTGTGACATGACGTTGTCCTGTTATGACACTATAAAGATTGACAAGGCAAAGGACCCATCAGAGTTTGTCTGAGTCACAGTGCGAGCACGGAGCACTGCACACACACACACAGCTCTGGGAGAGGCTATCTATCATCAGATCTGGTAAATCAGTGGAAAATGAATAGAAATGATGATTCTATCAGAAGAAATATGAAGTAAACATGATTTAATATATCCAGATATCTCCATGTACATGTATCTTTGGACCATAAATCCTTATTGATGCTGTTCAGTAAATCTATGTGAACACAAATAAACCACTGCTGACGTGACATATGAATGAGTGAATTTCTATAAACATTTTTACATAATAGAGATTTATTATTTTGCACTCCTGACATAAATTACTAAACTACTGTTACTGCAACAATGTTTTATGAAGTGGTCAAATATCGAAACTAGAGTCTACTGATTGCACAGTTTGTCCAGAGTGTGATTTTTAACGTGAAACGTAGAAAGTGAAACGACAACAGTCTGGGATCGCCGATGATCCTTGAATGCAAAGGGGTTTTAAATGCAGCTTCCAAAGGACAAAAAATAGACAAATTATATATATATATATATATATATATATATATATATATATATATGTGTGTGTTTTATTTGTTTATTTTTTTGATACAATCACACTGGTCCTAAATTCAGCTGCTAAATTCAAATCTGTATTTGCTGGAGACAGACGCGTTCGTACAGCGCTGCATAACAACCAATCAGACACGATTCTGTTGAGCTTAAGAATGCAATGGCCAATCAGAGGCGTTGCGATGAGTCATATCTGAAACGCAGTGTTTTGTTCACTTGCTGACTGAATTGTCTGCCGAATTCTCTGATCAGAAACAACAAAGTGCAGATGTGCGAACAAATGTAAGATGTTAATCTCACAATGTAAACTGCTTCAGTGATTTTAATGGGAGTTTTTGAGAGTGCCTGAACTTTGGCTGGACTGAATGAAAACATTCTTTGATAATCTAAATGTTCTTGGCTCTCTGTAAAATGAAAGTTTTATAATTAGTAACTTATTGTTAATTAGTATTGTTATGAAATTCACATTAAATACAAAGTCAGTTAAAAATATTTTATGGCATGACACCTATATCTGGTACTTAAGTAAAAAGTCAGGTTTTCATGTAGTTAATAGATTACATTATTGTATACTGCTTTGCCCATTACCATTTATTGATCAAATAACAATCTATAAAGGTGCAAAACGCATTTACTTACACATATTTGAGAATCAAGATATTTAATGATATAGTTAGCACGTTTGGAATTGTTTACTTTAAAATAAATAAAATATGAGTCTATATCAGTGCTATCGTGGCTGATGTGTCGCATTTCTAATATAACAATACAACTGCTGTAAAAATGTTAATTAAATAAAAAAAATATGTTAATCTGTTACATTTATATTTCATATTATTGATATTTATTAGTGTGGATGTGTGTGTATAATTTTTTTTTAAACAGGAAATGTTATGTGTAATATTATACATTTGATTTATATTTTATTCATAGTATGTCTGTTGCTAAAACAAAATATTTATATACGTGTAAAAAATATTTTTTCAGCAGCTCCATTCTATTTGCTCATAAAAAATGGAATTAGTTATAAACGTTCATTTCTTTTTAGCTGTTTCATCCATTCTGACAGCAGCTGTGGATTTATATTCTGGAGTCTTTTTAGTTTATTTCGCTGTTTTGCGACCAGTGTGACCCTGCTCCCATTTATCCTTTAGTCTCTTTATGTGTGTTTTCATTCCTCTTTCTTCCATTACGATTTTTCACTGTACTCTCTCCTCTTATCCTCCGCTGATCTCTCTCTCCGTTATAACGAAGGAGGGATGGAGGGATCTTTGCCTGTGTCTTTGTGCTGGTGTTATGGGAAGTGTCATCGCTCCCTGATGTGCTTTTACACTGCAAAGCTTTATTGAAGATGCTCTTCAAAACAACCTGTAAAAGCCAAAATAAAAAAGACAAACAAATAATATATCTCACATGCACATTACACCACCTACTAAAAGCTTTTAGAGAGATAGTTTGTTATATGCTAGGATAGTTTCATCTTTCTGGCGAACATTATGCTGGCGATATAAAAGACACAATGTTCTGCACTTTTGTAGCATAATGTTTCTCTGATCTCCACATGTAATGTGTTTTGTCCTGTAATTTAGACAATGTTTACTCTCTCTGGCCCTTAGAATTAAACAGCCTGTTTTGCTACTTTACCTTTAAAACCATATGCAAATGACCCCTTTTATAACTGTAATCTGTTTACATTTAATTACGTGTTCATGTATTTATTTATTTATATTGCTTGTTTATTTAAATTATATTCTGCTTTGTTTGCTTCTAATTTATTAATTTAATTCAACATTTTGTTACACTAAAGATTCACAGCTGTTTTTTTTTAACTGGTTTACTTTAACTGGTTTAATTTTTGTTTTGTTGTAACAGATTAACCAAATATTTTGTTACACTAAAGATTCACTGACTTATTGAAATAGTTTCATTGTTTTGTTTTGCTTTATTTTTCGTTTTGTTGTAAAAATGTAACTAAATATTTTGTTAGACTAAAGATTCACTGACTTATTGAAATGGTTTCATTGTTTTGTTTTGCTTTATTTTTCGTTTTGTTGTAAAAATGTAACTAAATATTTTGTTACACTAAAGATTCACTGACTTATTGAAATAGTTTCATTGTTTTGTTTTGCTTTATTTTTCGTTTTGTTGTAAAAATGTAACTAAATATTTTGTTAGACTAAAGATTCACTGACTTATTGAAATGGTTTCATTGTTTTGTTTTGCTTTATTTTTCGTTTTGTTGTAAAAATGTAACTAAATATTTTGCTACACCAAAGATTCACTGACTTTTTGAACTTGTTTTGTTTAGGAACCAGGACTCAAACTGTCCATTTAAACCATTCAAAAGAGCAGAAAGCATTATTTATTCCATGCATATTCATTTATCTTCCTCTTCCTTTCTTCCTTTTTTTTTGAAGTGTGTTATCCATGAGTTAAGGAAACTGTTACACACACACACACACACACACACACACACACACACACACACACACACACACACACACACACACACACACACACACACACACACACACACACACACACACACACACACACACACACACACACACACACACACACACACACACACACACACACACACACACACACACACACATTAATCTTTATTGAATATCAGTGTTCCTGTAGCTCAATTGGTAGAGCATTGCACTATCAAGCGCAAGGTTGGGGGTTCGATTCCCCGGGAACACATGATAGGTAAAAATTGATAGCCTGAATGCACTGTAAGTCGCTTTGGATAAAAGCGTCTGCTAAATGCATAAATAAATATTAATCATTTAAAAGTGCAAAAAAAAAAAAAAAAAAAAAAAAACATTTATGTTCATCTTCTCTTCTCTTTCTCTCTCGCTCAGTATCCAACCCATGTGCAAAGATGAATTGCGCTTTCCTTTGCCTCCTGAACCCCATTGGGGCCAGATGTGTGTGTCCTGAGGGGAAAATTCTGCTGAACAGGACCTGCACGGACACCAACATCTCAGGTACATCTGTCAAAATGTGCTTGGCAGGATGCTCTTACATCACTAACTATGTAAGCTAGAGCGCCGGCTCAACCCTGAGAGGCTGCGTGTGTCAAACTCAGATCTTTCACCTGAGTGATTTTGACTGAAGTGTTTACTATTCTGGGCCCTTTGCCCACACACGCAATACACCTGAAGCCTGTGTGCTAAAACAAGACAGCGATTGTGTTGCTAGTATTGATTCAGTCAGAGTGGATGACTTATTTGATTAGCGCTGCTTGCTAAGGTAAACCTTCAGTATCTCTGAACCACCTTAGTCAGATGTACAACCCGAATTCCGGAAAAGTTGGGTCGTTTTTTAAATTTTAATAAAATGAAAACTAAAAGACTTTCAAATCACATGAGCCAATATTTTATTCACAATAAAACATAGATAACATAGCAAATGTTTAAACTGAGAAAGTTTACAATTTTATGCACAAAATGAGCTCATTTCAATTTTGATTTCTGCTACAGGTCTCAAAATAGTTGGGACGGGGCATGTTTACCATGGTGTAGCATCTCCTTTTCTTTTCAAAACAGTTTGAAGACGTCAGGGCATTGAGGCTATGAGTTGCTGGAGTTTTGCTGTTGGAATTTGGTCCCATTCTTGCCTTATATAGATTTCCAGCTGCTGAAGAGTTCGTGGTCGTCTTTGACGTATTTTTCGTTTAATGATGCGCCAAATGTTCTCTATAGGTGAAAGATCTGGACTGCAGGCAGGCCAGGTTAGCACCCTGACTCTTCTACGATGAAGCCATGCTGTTGTTATAGCTGCAGTATGTGGTTTTGCATTGTCCTGCTGAAATAAACAAGGCCTTCCCTGAAATAGACGTTGTTTGGAGGGAAGCATATGTTGCTCTAAAACCTTTATATACCTTTCAGCATTCACAGAGCCTTCCAAAACATGCAAGCTGCCCATACCGTATGCACTTATGCACCCCCATACCATCAGAGATGCTGGCTTTTGAACTGAACGCTGATAACATGCTGGAAGGTCTCCCTCCTCTTTAGCCCGGAGGAAACGGCGTCCGTGATTTTCAACAAGAATGTCAAATTTGGACTCGTCTGACCATAAAACACTATTCCACTTTGAAATAGTCCATTTTAAATGAGCCTTGGCCCACAGGACACGACGGCGCTTCTGGACCATGTTCACATATGGCTTCCTTTTTGCATGATAGAGCTTTAGTTGGCATCTGCTGATGGTACGGCGGATTGTGTTTACCGACAGTGGTTTCTGAAAGTATTCCTGGGCCCATTTAGTAATGTCATTGACACAATCATGCCGATGAGTGGTGCAGTGTCGTCTGAGAGCCCGAAGACCACGGGCATCCAATAAAGGTCTCCGGCCTTGTCCCTTATGCACAGAGATTTCTCCAGTTTCTCTGAATCTTTTGATGATGTTATGCACTGTAGATGATGAGATTTGCAAAGCCTTTGCAATTTGACGTTGAGGAACATTGTTTTTAAAGTTTTCCACAATTTTTTTACGCAGTCTTTCACAGATTGGAGAGCCTCTGCCCATCTTTACTTCTGAGAGACTCTGCTTCTCTAAGACAAAGCTTTTATAGCTAATCATGTTACAGACCTGATATCAATTAACTTAATTAATCACTAGATGTTCTCCCAGCTGAATCTTTTCAAAACTGCTTGCTTTTTTAGCCATTTGTTGCCCCCGTGCCAACTTTTTTGAGACCTGTAGCAGGCATTAAATTTTAAATGAGCTAATTAAGAATAAAATTGTAAATAAAAATACAAAAAATGGATAAAAGTGTAAAATTTCTCAGTTTAAACATTTGATATGTTATCTATGTTCTATTGTGAATAAAATATTGGCTCATGTGATTTGAAATTCCTTTAGTTTTCATTTTATTAAAATTTAAAAAACGTCCCAACTTTTCCGGAATTCGGGTTGTAGTTTAGAACCACACAATTATTAATAGACTGTATATTTTATTTTATTTGTGTTTATTTATACATTCTAAAATGTATCAATAAACAACAAATGAGGCAAAACAAGATATAAAAGTTGCATGTTAGAAACAAGCAGAATGCATATAACCTCATATATATAAATGATTAATACAAAATAAAATTCAATGTTAAGACTGGCTCTAAAATCAAAATATAATTTGCAGATACATATTTTCATGTATGAAATAGTTGAAAAATCTAAATAAATGTATAAAGTATGCCCCTTCACATAAATTATTCCAATAATTAATTAACAAAAAGTAAACGGTCACAAAAATCCAGTTATCGCAATCATTTTCTGCATTTTTATTTTCCATCCATCTTGATAATCCATCCATCTAATAGTTGATTTAAAAACAATATATAATAAATAAAAATAATAAATAGATTCTGAAAAGAGTTTTGGGGTCTTTATAAATGTGTCTGTATAACCAAAGAATGTAGCAGGGAATAATATATAGCTTAGAATATAATCATTATGTGCATAATTGTATTTGCCAGAATACATCAAATTAATACAAATGCTTTGTAACAAATAAATGCAATCAGTATTAATCTCTACTAAAAATCTATCAATAAATTTACTGCACATCCATATTATTTAATTGAATTTTTATATTATTTTAAATTCAATTTAAATTATATTAATTTATTTCTTATAAGAATATTATATTTCTATCCTATATTGTTTATATAATTTAAATAATAGTTATATTTATATATTCAATGTATACTCCTTTTATAAGCAACTAAATACATGTAAATTACCTTACCATATAATTATAGTTAGCCTTAATGAAGGATTTATGTTTTAGGAGATCTTTGTCACCCGGCCTGTGAGAATGGAGGTCGGTGTATCACCAATGAACGAGGGGAATCACGCTGTTTCTGCTGGCCAAATTACTCTGGGGAACGATGTGAGATCAGCCACTGTAAGGACTACTGCCTCAACGGAGGCACTTGCACGGGATCTCCACTAGGTAGGCGCTATTTCCAATCTGCAACTGGACATCGTTTGTATCGTGATTATTTCTATGACTTCTTTCTACTCATGTTCCATCTTAAGCATGTTCTTCAATTTGTGGTAAACAAGTACATTAGCTATTTAGAAAAAAAAATACTATTTGTTGCGTAATTGACAGACAAAAAAAAAACACATAAAATATAAACTATTTTATACATAAATATTGAATTGTTTCATGATTTATTTATTTTTTTATTTCATTTTGTTTTCAAATGTAACAATTCATATTTTATGATCAGAATCTTGTATTGTGCAAAAACATACACAAAACGATCAGGTACGAACATGGTTTTCTTGGCGCCCCTCGTCTGCTCTCAGAATTCAAAGTAGGTCACAGGCAGACATCTGATTCAGGAGGGATTTTTCAGTCTTTTTGCTTTCTGTCTATTCACTGAAGAAAGGCAGCAGGAGTATACAGCACCTGTCCCTGACTTGGGTTGTTTCAGGTCATCCTGAGTTCTCTGAATAATGGGAAATGATAAACAAGCAAGTCTATTGTGAGATTTCACATTACAAGCACCAAATTAACCCAGATTTGCTGAAGGTGGGCATTGTTCTTATAGATGTGAAACTCAGTAATAGCTTTTTTCTTAAGGAATAAACCACAAAAAGGACAATTCTGTCAGCATTCGCTCACTGGGACGTCATTCCAAAAATGCATGACATTCTTTTCTCTGTGAAACACAAAAAGACAACTTTGGCAAAATGTTCAGGCTGCTCTTTTCCATATAATGAAAGTAAATAGTGATCAAGACTTGTGCGCTATATTAAAAATCTTCTGAATCCACACTAAAGTGTATGTAGTGTCAACCACTGATTGTTTTTTTTAGAACTTTAAATTGTCATTTACTTTCTTGAAAAATAAATGTGGGAAAAATATGAAACATATAATATGCATTTAATAATATGTTTTATATTAAATATATAAAAAGTATTATTATAATAAAATGTTATTAGTTCTTACTGTAAATAAATATGGTCATTTTATTAAATAACATTAGTATTAATATTAAGTTATAAATAAATTAAAAATATTTAATACATAATTTAATTAATTAATTAATTTAAATCATTATCCAATATATATTTCTGTCCTGTTTCTGCTAGATTATAATAGTTATTCTAAATTACTATTATCTTAAATTATTATAAATAAAAACAATATGGCAATGTATAAATAAAAATATAGAATTTTTATATGGAAAATAAGTTAATAATTGTATATCATTATCCAAAATAATTTTCTGTCCTGTTTCTACTAGACTAAAGAATGTTCTAAATATATCGAAAATACTGTTATTTTTAAATTATTATAAATAAATAAATAGAAATAAAAATATATAATTTTCATATGGAAAAGAGCAGCATGAACATGCAGCTAAATGTCTCAATTTTTGTTCCACACAAAAAAGAAATTGTTCTGGAACATGATGACTGTGGGTATATAATGAAATGATTTCCATTCCTGAAAAAGGATAGCCCACCTAAAAATGAAAATTCTGTCATTGATTACTCACCCTCTTGTCGAAAGTGCATTGAAGACTGACAATGAAGAGAATAAGTTGTTGAATAAAGTCTTCTTGTTGTTTCATAAAATTGCGGTTGGACCACTGATGTCACATGAACTAGTTTTTAACGATGTCCTAACTACCTTTCTGGGTCTTGATTGCGGTAGTACTCTTGCTGTCTATACAGGGTCAGAAACCTCTCGGATTTCATCAAAAATATCTTCATTTGTGTTCTGAAAATGAACAAAGGTCTTACAGGTTTGGAAAGCCATGAGGGTGAGTAATCAATGACAGAATTTTCATTTTTTGGTGAACCATCCCTTTAATATTCCTGACTGAAAGAATGCATTCACATGGACGACAGGTTTTTGGACAGGCAATTAAATAGTTGGTAATTGTTCCAGCTAACGAATGTTATAAAAATTCCCCTGTCGCACATACGCCAACTGCTGACAGCCTGTTTCCCAAAAGTGCACCGTCATGTTCACTCACTGTCTGCTTGCTATTGCTTTGCTAACACCAGACGTTTCTTTGCCCATTTGTTATCGTAACCTCTACGAAAAATATATCAGTGCGAAAGCTTCAGGAGGTTGTTTTGTAAGTCACTCCCTGTTTAGCCTTTTTATTCCGAAGAATATTTTGGCAGGAACCAAAGTCTGGATGGAAATCATTTGGAGCGCTTTAACATCTGAGAAACAGTCAGGAATTGTTTCTGTTGGCGTCATTGCGTTAAAACTGTCATTCGCACCAGCTGGCAGATGGACCACCAACAGTAGGATGAAGATCCCTTGGCTTTGAGTGTGTGTTGAACGTGAGAAATCAATGCCCAACAGATGTACTGTCACGCAAATCCCCGCTAGAACGCTGTGACTCTGTCACAGTAACTCAAATAATCACATTCTGTTGGCTTACAAAGCAAAGACTATCTTCGAGTATTGTGATTTGCACTATTAGCCTGTAATTAAGTACTGTAATATCAAGGATGTTATTACTTTATTTAGTTTAGTTGTTATGTCAGTAAGTGCCTGTGTATTTTATTCACTCACAGGTAGTGTTATTTTGAATTAGCTTTTATTTTTATATTTCCAGGTTACATTTTAATTTTAATTTAAGTTTTAGCAGTTGTTATGAGTTAGGGTTAGGGGTTTTTAATGGAACTGTTGCTTTTTTTGTGAATATTTCTGTTTAGCTTTATATATCATTTTCTGTCATGTTTCTACTATTTTGTCGCAAGAATGTTATTGACTGAAACTTCACTAAAGAAGTTAATTATATTGCACATACATTACCGTTTAAAAGTTTAGGGTT
This sequence comes from Carassius carassius, assembly GCF_963082965.1. Lineage (NCBI taxonomy): Eukaryota > Metazoa > Chordata > Actinopteri > Cypriniformes > Cyprinidae > Carassius > Carassius carassius. The sequence goes on along the minus strand of NC_081770.1, from coordinate 17,426,384 downwards.
TGTAAGATTTCTGTTTTTCTTTTAAAAAAATGTTTATTGTTGTATTATTTATATAAGTTTTTTTTTCAGAAAGTAATTGTGTTGCTTTTGTTGTTTTTATAAAATGTTTAATATTTCTGTTTAGTTTTAATTGATTTTTTATTTATAATTTAAGTTTAATTTTTTTTCTTTTAATGTGCTTCTGTTATGCTTATTGTGTATTGGATTTTTTATTATATCGAGTTTTAATTTATTTTTCATTTTGCACTTTTTATTTGAATTACTATTTTTAAATTTGCATTTATTTAAATTTTATGTTTATTTTATATTTTCAGTGTTATTTTTAGTTTAGTTTGTTTTAGTAATTGTTGTTTTTGTTGTTTTTATAACTTTTAAATATTTTATTTAGATTGAATTTGTTTTTAAATTTGATTTTGAGCTTTAGTAATATGTGCTTTTTTATATTTTTTATTACTTGGATATTTTTAGCATCAATGTATTTTTCATTATTCAGCTTGTTTTATATTTTAGTTTTTTACTTTATTTATATTCCTTCTTTTTGTATTGTAAGATTTCCACCTAGTATTTTCTTTCAGCTTTATTTTAATTAGTTAAAATTATTTTTTAATAGTTCTACTTAACAGTAATAACACCGCTTGCAAGGGACTTGTGATAATTTGGGATCCTCCTGTATATATTTTTCAATTTCATTTCAGTACTCAGTTATGACCTGCTCAGTTTATCATGTACTCTGTGTCAAAAATATTCAGATTTTATTTTATTTTATTTTATTTTATTTTACTTTGTGCTAAAAATGACCCAGACAAGTTTAAAGTAACTAAAATAAGGTGTATTTTGGACAGGAAATCCCACGTGTCGCTGCGCTCTGGGTTTCACTGGTCCTCTGTGTGAGAAGCGTGTTTGTGACAGTTACTGTCTGAACGGAGGCACATGTGACATGACCCTGGGGAACCAACCTGTGTGCCACTGTCTGGCAGAATACACCGGGGAACGCTGTCTAAACCGTGAGTACCAGTCTGTTGCATTATAATATTATGATAATATTATAATATTTTTTTTATTATTTTTTTTTGCATTCATTAGCTCAAATCTGATATATACTTCAGGCATCATAGGCTGTCAATTATGAGTATCACACTGTTAGCTTAATAACACACTAATGTCAAACTCTGCCAACAGAATTATTTTGACACTTAAAACACTTGATATAAGACAAAACCTTTTAGTTGCTTTGCAGACGAGGTTAAATATGACATGATAAAATATGATAAATATGATCAGTCATAATCGACTTTCTCTCCGTCTGATGGCAGATATTTGTCACCATTATTGCGTGAACTCCAAAGGCTGCACACTGTCCGGCTCAGGACAAGTGGAGTGTGTGTGTCCCACCCGCTACGAGGGGCCGAAATGTGAGGCGGACCGGTGTCTTCGCTGCCGAGGGGCCCCGTGTATCGTTGATGAAGAGACTGGAGACGTCGCCTGCAAGTGTGTATTCAGTAAAGTGACATTAGCAGTTCAGCACTCATTTATTATATATATATATATATATATATATATATATATATATATATATATATATATATATATATATATATATATATATATATATATATATATATACAGTACAGGTAAATAGATGTAAATATTTTCAATGTAATTTTTTTTCTTTATGTATACATAATAAATGTACACAGTATACACTCATATATTATGTAGACAAAAACTTTTATTTTGGATGCTATTAATTGTGATTAATCATATGACAGCACTAGTAAAATCAATTATAAAATAAGTGTAATAAATATAAAACTTTATATTATTGTATAATATAATAGTACAAATATCCTACACATATTTATTTATTTACTTATTCATAATAAATACATACAGTTTTACAAATGTTCTATTCTATACATATTATTATATTGTCCTATAAATATATATATTTTTTTTATTTAAATAGACATACAATATTTTGGTGTGCAAATATTATTAGTAACATTTGAAATTCTGTATATATAAATATTATTGAGATTCTAATTATAATAAAATAATATTTTTTTATTAATGTATAAATTATTATTATATTTTAATAATAATTTTAATAAATTATTTTTAGAAGGATAAATACATTTTTACTAATATTCTATTTTATATATTGTTTTTAATAAAATTATATATTTTATCATGTACAACTATCATACAATTAATGCATCTATATTATTTCTGAGTGTATGTGTGTTTAGTACATTTAACAGTATATATATATATATATATATATATATATATATATATATATATATATACTAAATATTTTTGAATAATTCATCTTCCTTGATGATTCAATGACTCACTATGAAACGGCAAGATTTGCATCAAATGTTATTGCTGTTGTTGTTCACATGTGTGTTCGCAGCTGTACGAATGGCAGAATCGCAGCCAGCTGTCAGTTGTGTGACGGATACTGTTATAACGGAGGAACCTGCCACCTCGACTCTGAGACGGGCCTGCCGTTCTGTCAGTGAGTAATTCCTTAATAGCTTTCTACGGCGACAAATTGCCTGCCGGTATGTATCGTTTTAAATTGCTGCCTCCGGCAACCACTTTAATAGGATTTTTTTCTTCTTGTCTGACTTGGGTGGATGGATGTTTTGTAAAGGTTAACAGGAGAGAGGGAGCATTATAGCAGAAGAGTGAATTATCTTAGCAGGGGTCCATAATCTGCCACTTATATCGACCTCTATATTTGTATGTTAAAGAGAGGCAGAGAAACCAATGAGAGACGCTGGAAAAAACGACTGAGAAGAAAACTGAAGAAACAAAAGTGATCCTGCTTTCTAATTTTATTCCTGCCATTAAAAGGACAGTTCTAGAGAGAAAGAGTGAAGAAAATAAAAAAGTGCTTCTATTTTCCAGTTGATTCATGCTAAAAAGGCTTTAAAGGGACAGTGCACCCAACAGTTTAAATATCATTTCATCCAAATCTCATTTCTAAACCTGTATAACTTACTTACTTCTTCAAAACACACAAAATAAAAAAGTCTATAGAAGAAATGAAGTCACTATTTTGCTGGAAATTAAAATGAACAGGAAGTGAAGCTTTAAAGCTTCAATAAAAGGATGCAGATGTGCAATGGAAGTATTTTAAAAATGGTTCATGCAACTTTTTCACTATTTTCTAAGTGATCTAAAGCCATACAATAGTTATGTGTGAGATATGTAAGTCATTAAACGTTAGCGAACTGAATCAACTGAATCAGTTCGCTGAATCATATTCATTGACAAAGTCTGACTTCCTGGTTGATAGGATCTGAAAGAATGATTTATTCATGAATCAGTCTTTGCTACTTTTCTCACAGACACGCCAAGATGGGCTCATAAACACTCATAATAGAGCTCATTACATATACGTTTAAAGGTACAGTAGCCTATTTCATTTAAAAACTCAGAGAATGGCTGGAAAATACTCATAAAGATTTAAATTACAACATTTTTGGTGCAAGAAACCTTGACATTATAAGTGGAATGCTAAGTATGTCATTTCTTGTATAACTAAATAAAAAACTATAAAAGTGAAGGAAATAAATCATTCACATTTAAAGAATCCCTTGAAGGGACTGTGCATCCGTACAATTTAATTCTCATTTCATCCAAATCTCATTGCAAACTTTTATGACTTCTTCCTTCCTCCTGCAGAACACATGGGGAAAAAATCTTAAGGAGAAAAGTTCTATTTTCCAGGAAATTACAATGAACAAGAAGTAAAGCTTTGTAGATTCAATTAAGGATGCAGGTGCCTTATAAAACTGTCAAAAGTGGTTCAACTTATTTGCAATATTTGAAAATGTCCAGAGAAAAAAAAAAAATTCCTTAAAGGGAAAGTGCACCCCCAAAATGTAATTCTCATTCCATCCAAATCTCATTGAATGCATTTATGGCTTCCTTTCCTTTAGCAGAACACATGAAAAAAAGAAATTCTTACGGTGAAATTCAATTAAATGACTATTTTCCAGGGAATTACAATGAACAGGAAGTGAAGCTTTGTAGCTATAAGTAAGGATACAGACGTGCCATACAATTATCAAAAACATTTTTCACAACGTATTTGCAGTATTCGAAGATGTTTGAAACCATACAGTAGTTTTGTGTTTTAAATGGGTTTGTATCAACTGATTAATTAACAAAACGTGTCTCTTTTTGAGGCAAGAAACCTTGACATTTTAAGTGGGATGCTGATTATGTTACTCTTTCACCAAATTTCTAGAGAGAGAAAAAGACTATGAAAGTGAAAAAAGGGGGATTACTTTCCAGTTCATTCATATTGAAATATCCCTTAAAGGGACAGTACACCCAAAAATTACAATCTTATTTCATCCAAATCTCATTGCAAGCCTTTATGACTTAATTTCTTCTGCAGATAAAAAAATAAATAAAATAAAATAAATATCAAGGAGAAATTAAGTTGTTATTGTTCAGGAAATTACAATGATCAGGAAGTGGAGCTTTGTAGCTTCAATTAAAAATGCAGACATGCCATACAACTGTCGCTGGAAAATGGTTACAAAAATAAAAACAATAAATAAATTTAAGCATTTTTGGTACAAGAAACCTTAGTATTATAATTGAAATGAAGATAAATCATTCATATGAAAAAAAAATCCCTTAAAGTGACAGTACACCCCCAAAAAATCTAATTGCAAACCTTTAATACTTCCTTTCTTCTGCAGAACACTTAAATAATAATAATAATAATAATAATAATAATAATAAAATAAAATAAAAATTAGAGAAAAGTTTTTATTTTCCAGGAAATGAACAGGAAAGTGAAATCAACAAAGTGAAGCTTTGAAGCTTCAATTAAGAATGCAGATGCGGCTGTCGGATAAATGGTTCACACAATTTATTTCAAAATATTCAAGGATGTCTGAAGCCATACTGACTAAACTGACTGATGATTGACTAAATCAGACTCTCTGATTGGCATGATCTAACCAAGTGATTAATTCATGAATCAGACTTTTCTAATTTTTCTCAAGAAACACATCAGTGTGAGCTTATAAATAGCTAGCCAATCACAAAAGAGCTCAGGTTTCATTTAAAAACTCAGTAATAAGTAGGACAATGGTCTAAACGACCTACTGTTAATTACAACATTTCAAAGCAAAAAACCTTGACATAACTGGAATGCTAAGTACGCTATTTCTTGTCACCAAATTTCTAGAGATGATACCAAATGGGATTGCGAATATAATAATCGCTTTTAAGAAAGTGAGAGAAACCGACCACAATGTCGCTGTTTTTTTTTTTTTTTTTTTACCTGTCTCCATTTTTTTTGTTTGCCAACGGCATTTTATCTGGAGGAACAGGAGATGGTGCTCCCTCAAAAACATTCAGAGGACAAAATAAGAGGGCAAATCACTATTTTTTCCTCAAGGAAATCAGCCTGAATGGATCAAACCAGTCAACACAAATGGGATGCCAAAAATCAGCCCTTCCCCGGAAGAATAAGTATTCATAAAAGTATGAATCACCCTCTTAATGTCAGACTAAGCAAAGTCAGAAGTCTCTCAAAGTTCTTGAAGAAAATCTCCCTATATGGATATAGTCCTTTGTTGGCTTTAACCACAACATCTGGTCTTCGTTTCCACTTTTTCCCATTTGTCGTCACCATTGATGCTCTGATAAAGCAATAGTGCCCTTCAGGGCCAAATCAATTTCCATTCAGATGATTCAGTCTTGTGTTTTTCTATGGTCGATGAAGGTGAAGGGTTGGTAATGACGGTGGCTAGACATTCAGAGATTACCTGGAAAAATGAGTGTGTCCTTCTTATACAGACCTGCTTGATTTCAAATCACCCCATCAAAGACTCTTTTTTTGACTTTTGTTTGTCCATCCTCAATTTCATTATCTTATCCAGCAGTGTTTCATTAGAGCTTGCTTTAGTGGATCCTAGTAGATGAAGGTGGCTGGAGATACTGAGTTTTGTGTTAAATTTCAAGTAAAGCACTTGTGTGTCCAACAAGTTTGTGGATTGCATGACTTGAAAAGTAGACTTCCATTTTGATCATATTCCTAAAAGATGTATGTGCTTTAAGCTATTTTGCTAAGTGTTGTAAGCAGGCCCATGTTAGCTGGTTTGTTTTATAAAGAAGTATGACAGCTGATAATTTATATTGTGGATTTTTTGCATGAAACAAAATCTTTTAATTTACATTAAATGTATTACAATAATGGGATATTTGTTTTAGGTTTTTATTTACTGATTTATGTGGTTTTTTTTGTTGTTTTTTGTACATTATGAGTAAGAGAATTATATTTTATTATTTTATTTTCTACATTAATATAATGAGTAATAATTTATTTTTTCATTCATTTTGCCTTGCATTCATGAGATTGATTGGTTGTGTGAATGTAATAATAATTATATTTTACTTTCATTTAAGTGATAAATGTTTTTTTTTTTTTTTTTTGAGAATTTGTTCACTTAATTAGATTTAGTTTTGCAGTGTAATGCACATTATGTATTTTATTTTTATTTGTATTTGTTCTTGCATTACAACACTAAGAATTAGTTTTCATTGTTGTAATTACATTTATTTATTATGGTAATGAGAATTATATATATATATATATATATATATATATATATATATATATATATATATATATATATATATATATATATATATATATATATATATATATAAAGAGAGAGAGAGAGAGAGAGAGAGAGAGAGAGATTTATTTACCATTTTTGTCATGAAAATTAAATAATCTTTTGCATTATGATATGAAAAATAGATTGTTTTTTTTTGATTGTTTGTTTGTAATGAGAATTAAATGTATTCGGATTATGTTCATGCAAATTAGAGGATTATTATTATTTTTTTTATTATGATACTAATTGATTTGAACAAGAATGAGATTTATTTTGCATTACATGTAGGTAAATGATAATGAGATTATTTAATTAATAAATTTTTTTTGTATTTGTATTGCAGTAATTGACATGAAAATGTCATAAAGCAAAAAATTTTGATAGTCCTATAAAAGCAGGATTTAATTGCTTTGTGCAGCATAGAATTTCATATGTGAACGAGTACCCAGGCATGTTCTTAGCAGGTTTCATGAAATTCACCCTAATGTTTGTGAAAAGGCTGAACAATATTTGTAATTTATTTTAATGTTCACATCACTCAGCCTTATACAGAAGGCCATTACAGCCTACAGGTGTGTTGAATATATTGAAAATATAGTTTGAGTGTATTCCGGGTCTTTTTTCTGTTGTGTTGTCCTCACGTCTCTCCTCTGGTCTCGTTGCGTTCTCCTCAGTTGCCCGTCCGAGTTTAAAAGCCCGAGGTGTGACGAGAGAGCTAACCCGTGCGATCACTACTGTCAGAACCAGGGCGTTTGTTCCCTCACCACCTATAACAAACCTCGCTGCAAGTAGGTCTTCCTGGTTCATTCAGTTTCCAAAACATTCCAGAACATTCCCACAATCCCATCCACCGCGGTCAGCATGCGTCTGGCCTATTCATGGAACAAACATCGCAAACCAACTCGCACAGCTTCCAAAGAGCACGTTTCACATTTCGCACTGCACTACGCTTTTCTGGCCACATGCCACCGTTTCTCCGCTCCATTCTGTAGGTGTGCGTTTCTCAGTGTTTGTTTCATTTGTATGATTGTCATGAGGATGACCTGTCTTTGATTGCTCTTCTGGTATCCATTATTTATCATCATCTTTTGTTGGAAAATTTATAATTTACTTTATTTGTTCTCTTTCCATTTTGCTGCTCTTTTGTTTTTCCATATTTGATGGTTTTCTGCTTTTCATTTTTTTTTTTTTTCGTTTCTCTTTTTAAACATTGCTCATGTTTAAACCGGGCACTTTACACAAATATGGTACACATGGTGTGTCATGACTTTTTTCCTCACAAAAATAAATAGATCAAAACTATTATTTATTTATATATTTGTTTGTTTTTGAAGTCTATTTAATGTGTTTTATAGACTAATATATAACACACAATTGACCCAGTATGAAAACATGCTATATTTCAACATAGAAAAATATTAATATCTTTCCCTTAAAATAGTTTGTTTATGCATGATTGATTGTCTAATAATTAAAATCATATTGAATAACAACATGTTCTTAAATATCATATCAACATAAAATTTGAAATTAATAAAATACTCTATATTAATAGTTCTAATATATAAACACACAAATAATTTTTAAATGTATTTAAAAATCACTACAAAACGTATTGTATTTTGTGTATGTACTGGTTTTAAACTATTATTTTGTAATTGTTATGTATTATATTAATATTATATTTAATGCATTACTATATATATATATAAATAATCTTTTTAAATGTAGGATGTCTAAATAAATTTGAAAAATGATCTTGATAATTCTATGTGGTACGCTATCCATGGATTTTCCAAGCATTTTGTTTTATCCAGCAGAAGATTTTTATCTAGAGGGATGTTCCAAACACAATCTGTTTCTTCTAGATGTTCTGTCACCTCCTTCAGACAGCAGTGCATCCATGTGCATCCTCCTGCAGGAAAGAGAATCCCTGTCCACAGGAAGTTTGATTAACTATCGTTTTCGAACAGTTTCATTCACACCACCATCTCTCATAAGCGCATAATCTCTCACATCATTGGAGTTCTGCTGTGGAAGCATGCCGTTTGGATCCAGGAAGTCCCTTGTCACACAAAAACACACTTTGCATGTCTCTCAAGTAAAAACAATGCATCCCTTGGGCTGGATTTTGAACCTCCTCCTATGAAACTGTGTGTATCATTAAAACTTGCTTTTCAAAACCAAACCAAAATCATTATAACAAATGATACCATAATAATGAATAAAGAAACCCTGAGAGAAAAACCTAATTATTGAGGTATAAGGGGTAAATTAAAACAGTGATTTTGTATAAATCTAATCAAATGATGATTTGAAGAATTCAATGCATTGTAAATTTCACCAGCTGTGATATTTGTTTCTTCTCTGTTAACAGGTGTTCTGCAAACTGGTCAGGAACACAGTGCGAAAGACCTGCAACCAAGACCAACCGCTCCGAAAACTTCAGCGGGAGTGAGTGTCACAAACACACATACTTGAAACTTCGTCAAAATCACAGTTAGATTCTGTTGTTTTTTTTTGTTTTTTTTTGTACATGTTGCAAAGCTAATGGCACAAATATATATAAAAAATGTATGTAATGTCATAAACATTGGGTGAAAAGTTGTTTGCAATTAGATCATTCTCATTATTGAATTATTTTATACTCTGCACTTCCCATATAGTCCACCATTTTGGATGATCATTGCAGTGTATTCTGGGATTGCCTTGTTTAAGCAAATTAGAATTTGGCCAAATCAAAGTATGTTTAGGTGGTGTAATTCTTTAATTTAACGCTAGTCAGTCAGGAGAGAAAACACTTCTTTCTTTCTGTCTCATTTTGTAGTGAAGAACTTTCCCCTAATTGTCAGTGAAACAGTTTCAGACAGTTCATTCATTTAATTTTTTAAAAGAAGAGTTGACATTTTAGCTGTGTTAGCTAAGAGAGGTTAGCTGTTAGCATCAGGTAACCCAAATTTGAAAATCATGGTAAATTGCACTTATTTTGTCTTCTGGAAAAATGTAATTATCTCCTGTAGCTTCTGAAGGGCAGTACTAATGTACACATCTTCATTCTGTTCAAAAGTTTTCACCCCCGACTCTTAATATATCGCTAAATATATATTGTATACAAAGTATGTGCATTTGGATTCATATCACTTCCATTTTATGTAATTAAATTGTAACTGAATCATTGTAAACTGCATGTAACATTTATTTTTTCTGTTCTTTTTTTTCAGGAAGTATTGCCATAATAGTGCCTCTAGTTCTTCTTGTATGCATTATTGCCGCTGTTGCAGTGGGACTCCTTATTTGCAAAAGATGTCGAAGGTAAACACACAAACAAGTCTGTAATTAGCTGGATTAGATGTGTAATAAGAACATTACACATCTTATTTATTGATGTTGCTGTATAAAATCTGGTAAGCCAGCTGTGCTTCAGCGTTTAACTGGTGTGCTAAATGTTCCTGTGAAAACTATACACAGATAATAGACATTTATTCCTTCACAGAGGTAAGCAGGTTCAACGGCAGCCCATGGCAAATGGTGGCTTGAACGTGGAGATCGGGAATCCATCCTATAACATGTACGAAGTGGACCAGGACAATCACGTAGATGTGGGAAGCTTTCTTCACCCCAGCTTCACCCTTGATCCTCATAAGGTACTAAACGAGTAGGAACTTAACATGATCTTAACATCATTTTATGGTTTAACTCACATACTGTAGGTAGTTATTGCGTAAATCACATTTTATGTGATTTGTTGGTCTTAACTTTTTTTAGCCAATCTAATCGTGACCATGTGTCAAAATCTGTGATTGTGATTTCTCATGAACTTTGGAGTAAATGATTCGTAAAACAATTCCCACATTGATTCGTGTTAAATTCAAAATGGTAATTTCCGTAATAATAGTCAATGTTTTTTTTTCCTAAATTTGTTCTGCTGGTAATTTATAGTTTTTTTTTGGGTTGTAGTTTTTGTTTCTAATTTTTGTTATTTTAGTAGCTTCTTCAACTTTAGGCAGACGTTTAAAATTAAAGTAGCTGAAATAAAAGTTTGCTTTTCTATATCTTATTTTCTGTTAATATGCAAGTTATCAAATGGTGTTTTAAGTTAACGAAAATAGTTCAGATTTTCCACATTCAAAAAAATGAAAATAACAGCATAATAACAGATCATGAGATTCCAATGCTATCTCATGACCAATTTGTACGTATTTTACTCATACGAATTTGTACGATTTGTCTAGACCCCAGTGATGTGTAGGTTTAGGGATGGGGTTAGCTGTAGGTCATTCGGACGAAATTCATACGAATTGTGCAACTCGTAAAATATGTACAATTTAGCACAAATCGTATGAATTTGTACGAATGAGGCCGTACAAATTCATATGAAATAGCCACCACGTAAAATATGTATGAATTACCGTGTGATCAGGCTAAAGATTCAGTATCCAAAAATGTCCTAAAGTGCTCCATATGGTGTGAGGTTTCTATGTGCCCAAAGTCTCTATGCGTTTTGATTGGTTTAGTAAAACAATTTATTTTATTTTTATTTTTTGGTTCTCTTCGGTTCTCTCTCTTTTATTTATCCAATGTCCCACAAGGAGGGACCGATTTCTTTCCCTCAAATTTTTGTTTTACATGTAATTTGTGTTCGAACCAGAATTACCCAAATTATTTAGTCTATTTTATAGTTTTAATCTGCAAGTTTGTTTAAATATACAATGTTTCTTATGTTTTTGGTTTGTTTTTCAGGGCTGGTGTGTGAAGTCAAGCGACCCGCGCAATTTACCCCCCGTGCGCCCAATGACTGCACACACTTTACCCATCCAGAACGTTCCAAAGGAATTAATTCCAGGACAGGTGGATTCCAGAACTCTTTAATATGGTGTGTTTTATGATTATTAAGAAAATAAACCAAACTAAAACATCTTTGTATTTTTTCCAGGCCATGAACTATTCAAACCCCATCTATTCAAAGATGACTTACCATGACAGACAGCACTGTCGAAAACCAGTCATCAACCTCGACATGAGACACAATTTACTCCCAAAGAGACTGGAAACTACAATTCGAGAAACGGCAGCATAACCTAACTTATCCACGACCTGCTTTGTTTTTGTTTTTTTATAAAGATCTGTATCAAATGTATACAAAAAAAGCTTTTTATGTCCAGTTAGGTTAAATCATCTCATTTTGCGTCCTACATATATGTGCCCGTTTTGGTTTTAGTTTCTTTTTGTTGCAACCAAAAACACTTTTTATAAATTACAAACACAGTGTTTTTCTTTGCTTTGCAACTTTGTAAATGCACTACACGAATATGAAAAAAAAATGAAACAGACAAAGCTGCTCAATCTTAAAAGGCTTTATATACATTTAAAGAGAATTTTATATAGTTGTTTATTTACCTACACACTATGTATATGTTTTCCTGTTGGTAAAATGATCGCCAATGCCTAGATATTCCCAAGTTGCCTCTTACATTTAGCAGTATTAGAAAAAAAGAGACACTTATTCAATTAATGGATCATATGCTCATCACAGATTTTATTTTTGATATCTCTCATTAATGTTTCTTGCATATGTTTAAGTTGACCAGTGTTTCCAGGTGTTTCAATTATGCAGTCAAAATCGAAAGTAAAACCAACCCACAATGGTTTTTGCAACTGTACAACTTGAAAAAATGTTATTTAATTTTCATATCGCAAATGTCATTAAGCACTTAAAAGGACTGAGAATGGATTTTGTCACATAGACTCACTTTCATTCACTGGTTGTGAAATAACATGCGCGGGACTCTTGTAATGTCCTGTTTGAAGAAAAAACACATTCTCTGTGCAAATGTACACAAGAAGAAGTTTTATAATTTTATAGTTGATTTGTACGTCCAGTTTGCTTGTATTTTCTGGAAATATATTAAATGTAGAACTTTTATACGAAACTATGTACACAATATATTGGTCCGTCTTCACCTTGGGTTGAAGTGTTTTATAATTATAAGATAAACTAGCTTGATATTGCACTGTGTAATTGTACAGGTTGCTGTATAGGGGGAAATGAAGGACATTTATTGGTTTAATACATATAGCTACACCTAATGTGATTTTGGACCAGGAAATATGAAATAAAGTGGGTTTTCTTGCCATTTTCAACATTTTTAGTTGTTATTGCAATGTGTTTGTGTTGCATAACTTTTTTTGCATATAGACCATTAAAATAGACCAAGATGGCGGTGCGTACACAGTGCAAGGCTCAGCGTCTCTCCAGTTTTGGCAATTTTTCCTGCTCGACTCGGGTCTGTTCATACTGAACAGCTTTTCCTTAACATCTTACACACAACAGGAGCTTTTGGATATTGGTGTGGATTTTACCAACAGTTTTATCACCAATCCTCGACTCATCCCTGAGATCTCCAGGACACCAAAGGCTACTGCTGACCTAAACGGACATGCAGAGCATCCGGGGGAAGTCCCCTGTTTGCTGGTTTAATCCCCTAGTTTATAGCCATCTACTGTTTTGGAAGAGGAAGTTACTCAACTGCATTTGTGAGAAAATCTGCCTGGACGCGAGTGAGAAAATCGAGCCGAGAGATCTCATAAAAAGCCAAAACAGTAGCTCTGAATGTCATTTTATTGTACTTTTAGGCTAGTCGAAGACAACAGCCAACTTCAGCAAAGGTTTAAAAAGGTAAACTTCATCAAATGTAAGCATTAGGAGATAAACAGTAGTTACGGTAGCTATGATGTCTAATAAAATCAAAGTATAAATAGCTTTTTGACCAAACAAAAGCAAAAACTCAAGGCCATCACCATTAAAAGTCACTAGCGGCTGAGAGTTGCTATGGATACATGCTGCGTGCCCTAAAGTGACGTCATTCGGTCATGTGCTCATTTGATCGACACCTGCTTGGATCCTATCTCCCAGTGTGGTTTACTTTTTTTTTTTTTGAGCTGCATGTAGTATAGAAGTCTTAAATGCAATAACTAAAATAATATATTTCCTAAATTACTTTTCTTGTCGGCTTACCTAACAGTTTAATACGTAAATGAATATAATTAATTTATTTGTCTTACCTGTGTTATTTTCCACTTTGTTTTCTTTATGTTTTCCTTGGCTGCATTCATCACTCTATAACATTCTAGTAGAGCTCCTGGGATGTAACCTTATTTTCTTCATTCATGCATAAACCTAATTGTAGCTATATGTTCAATTATATTATCAAAGGGTATCATGATTTTGATGTTTAAATGCTGAAAACAGACTCCTGATTTGATGACATTTTTCATTAGAGAAGTTACTCCTATTTTCTTTTTCCAGAAATTATTTTTTTTTTAACATTAACTTTATTTTAGTAAAAACTACTAATAATATCAATCTGCAAATCAAAACATTTTTTTTTTGCATTCTGTTATTATTACAGTTTTATTTTATTTTTATTTTTTTAAGATTATTTTTATAGGGAAATATACCCTTTAAAATCCAATATGGGATTATATTTTAGTTTAATTTGGTCATGTAGTTTGCCTCGTCTTTGTTGCTCTTTCCTAAGTGGGTGTTTGTTGTCAACAGTTCAGAAGATGTGAAATAAAGTGCGTGCATCTGTAATAAAATGTCCCACACACGGATCTGGGGGGTGAATAAAGCACCCCAGTAGCAAATCCCTTATTTCATGTATCTGGAGTCTGAATAATTTTTTGATTGAATGGTGATTAATTCTTGTTATAACTACAAATTATTTCTGTCAATAGAAGTGAGTGATTTTATTTCTTTCATTTTCTTGGATTAACGTTAAGTACACAGACAGGAGCTAGCAAACAGCAGAGCACTTTAGACATAAGTAACAGGGTTTTTTTTGAGAATACTCTCCAAGATGGATATTTTGCCATCATTTTGTATCTATTTTTCTGTACAAGAGCAAGAAGAGGCATATTTGGTGTTCAAGCACTTCGAGACACATCTCTCTGCGTATTTTCTGTATGCACAGAACAACTGTGCACAGATGCCGAATCAGGCAATTTCACAACCTTTCTCTTTGCATGTTTAAACTGTAATTTGTATTTGTTTGTTCAGGTGCAGGAGGATGCGAAGTAGAGCTTGGTTCTGTATTTCTGTCCATGAGATATGGCTCTTTATGTGCGCACCAAACCCGGGCGTGCAAGTACCCACATAGCAAATGGACTTGGCCCAAATGTGGCCTCAAGCTGGCACTGCTGGCCTCCTGTCAGCAATGGCATGTACCCTTTCAGCCAGAGCTGGGCCATCTGTGGCAATGACGGCACGGCGTGGATCTGGCAAACAACATGAGGGCCGATTGAGTGTGGCCCGGATCAGTCAGGTGACATGTGGCCCAAATCAGGCAATCATCTGGCAGCATATTATATGGCCCATGATAAACAAGATAAATGCAATAGTGCATGATAATGTTTAAATTACTTGCCTTGCTTTTGGGATTTGATCTTGGACTGTTTATGTATTTTGGGATTGTTTTCTGCCTGCCCCGACCATTGCCTGTTCTGTGGATTACTCTTTTGGATTATCTTGGATGTACAGATTTTGCTGTTTTTTTTTACCCTGCCTGTCCTGACAACATTTCTGGAATAATCCACACCTCAGTTGCTATGACTCCATCACATTACACAGTGACCCCTAAAACAGAGGTAATGAAACCGGACTTCACTTCATTTTTTAAAAGGCAAAAGGCTATAATGCATTTTAAGAATGTGTTTCCTGCAAAGACAGATATTTTTATTCTAATCTATTTTGTAAAGTTAACAGATTGTAGTTGTGTCACTGTAGTATTGGTAATTGATAGTATTGTTTATTATTGTTTTAATTGCAATTTTTTTTCTCAACTAGAATTTATATTTGCATATATATACATGCATAGGAAAAACACTTTATTGTTTGCATGATAATTCCATTGGAAGCTTTGATAAATCATTTTAATGCCTGTGAAAAATTGAGCCAAATGCAAATATCAAATCTTATTTCTTTTTATTTCTTTTTTATATGTTTTGGTTTAACATGTCTTGATTTATGGCCAATTAAACACATTGATCAATATTCTGTTAAGTGTGTGTGTGTGTGTGTGTGCGCGCTCTTGTTTTTGTGACATATCAGGACACAACTCTGTATAATGACATGGGTATGACACAGGTATTACAAGGAGAGGGTGACTTATGAGAACATAACCCATGTCCCCATTTTTCAAAACACTTATAAATCATACAGAATGAGTTTTTTTGAGAAAGTAAAAATGCACAAAGTTCGTGTGAGGGTTAGGGTTAGGTGTAGGGTTGGTGTAGGGCCATAGAATATATAGTTTGTACAGTATAAAAACCATTATGCCTATGGGATGAACCCACTTTTCACAAAAAAAAAAAAAATGTGTGTGTGTGTGTGTGGTCCCACCCCACTCATCACACTCACAAAAGTACACCCCACACACTATCACCTTGAGCTTCCTCAGCAAGGCAGTTTCTGAAGGGAAGGCATCATGTTCTGCTTCAGAATGTGACAGTACATGCTGGAATCCATGTTTCCCTCAATGAAGTGCAGCTCCCCAGCACCAACCGCACTCATGCAGCCCCAGACCATGATGCTATCACCACCATGTTTGACTGTAGGCAGGACACAATTTTCTTGGTATAACTCACCAGGGTGTCGCCAAAAATGCTGGACACCATCTGAGCCAAACATTTTTATCTTAGTCTCATTAGACCACAGGACATGGTTCCAGTAATTCTTGCTCTTGGACAGGTTGTCCAAACTGTTTGCAGGCTTTCTTATGAGCCAGCTTCAGAAGAGTCTTCCTTCTGGGACGACAGCCATGCAAAATAAAAAAATAAAAAAAAAAAAAAAAAATATATATATATATATATATATATATATATATATATATATATATATATATATAGCCTAGGGTTGTGGGTTTGAATCTTGAGCCGGCAATACCATGACTGATGTGCCCTTGAGCAAGGCACCGAACCCCCAACTGCGCTCCCCGGGCGCCGCAGCATAAATTGCTGCCCAGTGCTCTGGGTGTGTGTTCATGGTGTGTGTGTGTTCACTGCTGTGTGTGTGCACTTTGGATGGGTTAAATGCAGAGCACAAATTCTTAGTATGGGTCACCATACTTGGCTGAATGTCACGAGCTAGGATACTTCTTCTTGAAACTCTGCCAAACAACATGTGGGGATAAAGGAGCCGTTTTTTTTTAAATAAAGGCTTTCTGACTCAACTATTTTCTGCAGTTCTCCAGCTGTGATCCTTTGAGAGTATTTAGCTACTCAAACTCTCTTTCTCACGATGCAGTAGGACGATATAGACACTTGTCCACTTCCAGGCACATTCGTAAAATGTTTTGTTGATTGGAAATTCTTTATTATTGTCCTGATGCTGGAAATGGGAATTTTCACTGCTTTAGGTTTTTTTTTTCTTTTTTTTTCATAAAGCTGCTTTACTAATTTGTGAAGTTTAATCTTTTGTTGCACATCAGAAACATATTCTTTGTTTTTTGTTTAAGGGAATATAATAATATAAATAAGGGCTTTGTTTTCCCTCCTATTTATATTTCTGTGAAAACAGGAAGCCATGGCTGGATATATATATATAGCAGAAGGCTGGTTTTGTGCTCAGTGACCCATTTTTTTGTTTGGATTATTGTAGTGTATGAAGATCCAAACATGACCCATTATAAGATTTCTAACAGAGTCAGTAACTTCTGTTGGCATTTGATAGAATCAAAGATGCCAGGACCTCCAGCAGAAATATAGGCCAACAACATTAAAAATACAGCAGTATATTTAATTGTACACATGTGGTACTTTTTATCCCTGTTCACCAAAGCCATATTGAGTGTTTGCTGCTTAAAAACTAATTTTTTTAGTTTTGTTTGACCATAGAAGCCAGTCCCGTTTTAAGTTCCAGTCGTGTCTGACAAATGAATTTGCTGGAGTTTGTTTTTGGATGAGCTAGGAGAATTTGTCTTGAAACCCTCCCAGTCCCAAACAACATGTGAAGATGTAGGAGTTGTTTTTTTTCTATCTGACCCCCAGATTTAACAATTTTCTGCAGTTCTCCAGCTGTGGTCCTATGAGAGTCTTTAGCCATTCAAATTCTCTTTCTCACGATGCATTAGGACGATATAGACACATGTCCACTTCCAGGCAGATACGTAAAATGTTTTGTTGATTGGAATTTCTTGTCCTGATGCTGGAAATGGGACACTGCTCTAGCTCTTTTCTTAAAGCCACTTCACTAATTTGTGAAGCTTAATTATCTTTTGTTGCACATCAGAAATATATTCTTTGTTTTTTTCTCATTGGATGGATGATTAAGGGAATTTGGGCTTTTTTTATCCTCCCATTTATATTTCTGTGGAAACAGGAAGCCATGGCTGCAAAAATGTGAATATGAATGGGAATATACTTCCCATTTTATTTTACTCATAAGAATTTCCCCCCATTTTAAATTCTTATTATCCAATGAAAGGTTATTTATTATTATTATTATTATTATTATATATATTTTTTTTAAAAAGCATATTAATTTTCACAGCCTCCTTTGAACATATTTTCCAAGGGTGCTGATATTTTTGGCCATGACTGTGTGTGGGGGTATATATATGTGTGTGTGTGTGTGTGTGACTTCCTCAAATCAGTGCTTATTTCTCCTTTCTTACTTTATAAACCAACACCGTTTTTCTATTCATACATTTTACATGTGGGTCAAAAATTACCCATATATTAACCTTTAATATTTGCAACTTTTTGCCAGTAGGAACATAATTACCTCAGAAAACTATTAATCTGCCACACATTTCACAAATTAGTATGCCTCCTTTTGTATTTATTAGAGGCCAAGCACCTATTGTATCCGTTAGCGTGATTTTTTTTTCTTCCTCCACAAGTCTATGGCAGCCCATAGAACCGCTTGTGGGAAAGTTGTGAAATTTGGCACACTGATAGTAGACATTGAGAAAAGTTAATTTTGTGTCTCCCTATATCTGACTCACTCGTTTCAGGTCTTGCAGTCTCCACTAATGATAGATGAAGTGTGCAGGGCTGGGAATACTCTAGGACAGGACTATGTGCCACAGGGTCAATTTGGAGTTGTGGATGTCTTATGAATCCTCTTATGAGCAATGTGGAATGAAAAAACAAAAACAATACACAAGCCACCTGGCTACAGGAGGACATCAGACAGGAGGGTCAATCAAAGAGGAAGAGGTGCACCAGGCATGTTTGCAAGGAACACAAATGCCCTTATTCATGCATCACAGCTATTGGCTTGACTTTGAAATGATTGTAATGTATTTTTATGCTCTCTGAGGTAAAGTTAACATGAGGGTGGAGAGAAAATATTATATTATATTATAATACCTCAAGATTATGTCAAGGCAACACTTTATAATAACTTTTATTAATAAATCATTAACGAACATTATGTTAAATTAAAATGCTTCCAAATGTCATTAAACTTCTAATTCATATTATCATGCACATCTTGAAAACTTACAAATGATTTTAACAGATGTTATACAATGATTAAAAGCATTTGTTAATGCACAACACCTTTACTGCTGTTGAGGTGTGATACAGGTAAGGTTAGGGACAGGTTTGGTGGTATGGGTAGGTTTAAGGTTGGGTAACGGGTCAACAAGTGTACAGGGGTCAATTTGATTACTTTCTGGCAAAATAATTCAATCTATTTATGTTGCATTGTTTTGATAAATGATATTGATAATGAATATTATTTTTAATGATACACAATAGTTTACTAATATAAGTGTTGAGGTGATAAAAACAAAAAAAACAAAACATCTGTCTTGTTTTGCATCCAAATTATGTGATATGTCTTTATCAGGCATTTAGCTAAACTTAATTAACCACTCTTTACACAAACTTTGTTAAAGTAGCTAAAAGTCCAGTGGCAGTAAAGACAATAAAAAAATAATAAATGTTTATATAAACATTTACAAATGAAGAATAGTCTTCGCTTTAGATTGGGTACTACAAAAACACGAATAAATGATTAATAAATAACTTGTAAAAGTTTGAAAATAGGGTCAATTCCAGTCATTTTGGAAAAAAAAATATTGCCATCAAAATGACTGCTCATTAAGCATGTTCCATATCCTATCCACCAATCACAGCGTTTCTGAAAACGTCCCATCCCCCACTATACAGTGCCGTGCGAGTATGTAATCATTTACTGCTTTCCGTAATCACTAATCATTTCAGACTAAAATGGACAGATTTGTTGTAAAAAAAGCCAAACCTATTAATATTGATATATCGACATCCACCACAAGTGCCCTCTCAGATAATAACAGCGAGGCTAGGAGCAGCGAGGCTAAGAACTTTCGTTCTTTTCCCATTTTATTGTTTGTTTGTTTACATTTTCACCTTGTACATAGCGCACATTATTATTGTTATTTTACTGGATCTAGTGGCTTTGGCTTTTTGTGAATAAACTTCCAGTATTTTTTCTCTTTCAAAGTTTTGTCTGTCATGTTCTTCCACCTCATTTCATACCCAGCAGTACGTTAATATGTAAATGTAACGGTACATTCCCTAGACTCCTTAAAGTTTGTAACAGGGTTTAAATGGGAACATTTTTCTGCTCAAGTATAGGCCTATATACGGTTTAAAAGAGGAAAGACTAATGGACACAAAAGTAGCCTACTTTTGGACAGAATACGAGTTCTTTGTTAAATACATAAAATAAAAAAATATTTTTTTAGCCTATATGAATAATGGATTCGAAACCTCAAAGAAAAGCCATGCCACTATCAAAAGAAACCTTGAAACATAAATGAGGTAGACATTCCCAGAAACTCATTATTTTAGTCGCAACAATCGGTTAATGGAAACGCTGTCCTTTCGCAATAGTTTTTTAATCAATATTTACAAAACATTAATTTCCCAAGAAGCTGAATGCATTAGCGGTTACGTGTCAGTTAAACTTTTCATCTCCAATCCTGTTTGTATTTTTGAGAAGTGACGCTGTTGTGTTTGTTTGTATCGGCCGCTGTCCATTAGCCTAAGGTTCTGAAATGCAATATTTTTTGAATAGCCTAGTCTATTTTTTTTTATTTTTTAAATGGCGTGCGCCCTTGAGCACCCACGGAGAAAAACATAAATCGTCGCCTATGAGTGAGAGCGATTGTGTATGTGAATTATTTTTACATAGAAGAGTCTCTCTAGTAGTAATGACGCTGTGAGATTTAGTTATTAACAAATATAAGCTTGAACTTTTCAGTTTCTAAGCTATTTTGTTGAGAAATCACAAAACAAACACAGTCAACAGTATGTTGACAGTACATTTCCACGCTGAATGATTCTGTGTGCGAGGGATCTGCACATGACGTACGAGCTACTGTCTATAGCCTATGTGTGTGCGTTACAGTGCAGCAGCGCATTAGATTAGAACAGTAATTAACTTACCTGTACAATAAGCTGTTTAGAAATGTACGTTCTCCCATTCCGAGCATCCAGTAATATAATCACACATGTCTTTTGGACCTTTCAGAGTATACATTTATTTGTTATTTTAACTGTTTGGAAACGGTGCGTAAATGTGGAAGTCCTTCAAATATTTATTTTTCTTGTTGCACCCTCTATAGGACTGGCGACTATCAAGCTTAAAAAAAAAGTGAAAGTGAAAGTGACGTGACATTCAGCCAAGTATGGTGACCCATACTCAGAATTTGTGCTCTGCATTTAACCCATCCGAAATGCACACACACAGAGCAGTGAACACACACACACACTGTGAGCACACACCCGGAGCAGTGGGCAGCCATTTATGCTGCAGCGCCCGGGGAGCAGTTGGGGGTTCGATGCCTTGCTCAAGGGCACCTAAGTCGTGGTATTGAAGGTGGAGAGAGAACTGTACATGCACTCCCCCCACCTACAATTCCTGCCGGCCCGGGACTCGAACTCACAACCTTTCGATTGGGAGTCCGACTCTCTAACCATTAGGCCACGACTTCCCTAAAGGCGCAATATGTAATTTTTCTGCTTTAAAAATAGCAGATATCACTATATCTATGTTATATATTTTTTTTTTGTTGTGTACTTACATTATCCCGACAGTTTCCACGAACTTTCAAATCCGGAGAAAATTATAGTTTAATTAGAAGACACGGCACGTTTCTTTATTTCCGTTTTATCGCCCGTCTATGGCGTCATATAAACTTTGACCCCTCTAGTTTATCTAACTTCCTGCGGAACCGCCAAATACAAAGGTGAACAGAAGCAAAGACGAGACGAAGAAGAAAAAGTAGTAGCTAGCCTTGATCGAGACTATTATATTTTATATTTATATTGTTTATATTCGTATTTATACCTCATTCAATAACTTAGTTATGGATCATGATTATGCTTTGCCTGCACGTTCTGTGAAGCGCAAACGTACGGGTGAAATAAATGACCTGAGAAGGTTTTGGGACGAAGAAGAAACGAGACACGGGTAAATATTGCAGTTGCATTTCCAAGATAGAGAGAGCTTCGTGACAAGCTGAAACTACAGAGAGATGCTTGCATTCTAATAAACAGGTATGCATCCATTCAGCTAACTATATCTATCCGTATATTTTGTGAAACGATGATGTCTTGTGTAAAACGCAGACGGACTAGCTCTCATGTAGAGTATAATGTAAATCTACATGTGTTCTATATCTAGCTGGATAAAGTAGCATCAAATGCAGTTCACTATCTTGTTCGATATCATAGTATAAACGTAGCCTAATTATAATTATTAACGAAAGGCAACCGTGTTTTTTTTAACATATATTACTACTAGCTAGATGGAATATTGATTTGATAGGGGTCTGATAATTCATATATCTCTCCGTTCGAAAATACGGGATTGTCAAAATACTAAGGCCGGTGACACACTGGCTGCGTGGCATCTCTGCTGCGTGCCAGAAGCGTGGCGCGCTGCTGCTGCTGTAGGTGACATAGAGGGAGACCGCTGACAGACCAGGCTCTTGTCTTCATGACAACAATATCTATACTTCATGTTGAACATAAATATAAAGCCTACTGATAAAGGACACCGTCAACAGTATTGACGGCAAAATAGACTTATGTTTGACAGGTGCAATATTTGAAAATCGATAATTATTTATTTATTTTTTAAATTACATTTGTATCTGAATTTATGGCAACCTATAGACTTTCAAACATCAAAATGTCATCAATTAAAATGTATTTGTGTACAAAATTACATATAAACATATTTTCCTATTATATTTTGCCTGGAAACGCTTCCAACACGCGTGCGTGTCGCGTGAAAAACTTATTTCTAGCATGCACACGTTTTCCGCGCGGCTCCAGCCGCGCCTGAGACACACGTCTCACGCAGGCAGTCTGCAAGCTCTAACCTATTAACATGGGAGCCGAATTAAAAACTGACACGCCACGCAGCTGAGACGCTTGCGCCACGCATCCAGTGTGTCGCCGGCCTCAGTTAAAATGAGTGAGGAATGTGGGGAGCGACAGAGCGCGTGTTTCAATGAACAACAACTCCCATGAGCCTACGCTCTTTCCAGACGTCATCATAGTACGTCTCATGTTATTATTTTGATTGAGTGACCCCTGGTGGCCAAAAATTCCATACTGCACGTTTAAAGCGTCATGGCAGGGCATTGAAGTCGACTAGTCGATTAGTCAGTGCCACCCCTAGTTGGAACGCGACTGAAGCACAAAGCCTATAATTTACATAATAACAGTTTTCCGTTTCAGATACGTTACATCGCAAATATGGAAATATTATGGAATATTTGGATTTGTGCCAATTGAGAGCGGTAGGATACAAAAGCACAAAGCTGTATTTCACAAACAGTTGAGTGCATAAGCCTTTAAAGTACACTCCTTTGTCAGTCTGTGAGAGACGCATTCAGAGTCAGCACATGATCATTGTCTAGTGGACTTTGTTCTCAAGCAGTGTTGTCAACTTCTTTTAATGGCAAGTAGCTAAATCCCGCCTGAGAAGTCGCTGAATTTTTAATGTTTCTGTTGTCAGACATGGAATGAATATTATAATGACTGAAATGTGGTCCATTAGGAGTACATAACCAGCTATAAAATATATTAATTTGCATCTCAGAGACTAAATAAGGTTGGTCCAAAAAAGTTGCTAGATTTTTTGGTAGTTGTAAAAAAAAAAAAAAAAAAAAGTCGCTAAGGGAGTCTGAAAAGTCTCTAAATCTACTGTTTTCAAGTGCGCAATTCACGCCATTCGCTCGTTGTTCTTCTGCTGGCGGCTGGTTATCAAACAGTGTTGCATTGCTGTGGGTGCCCCACTTCTGGACTGGGGGTGAATTGCCTATATTTGATGTAAGGTCTCATGCACTGAACCGACATGCCCGTATCGTGACGGTTCGGTACGAATAATTGTATCGTTCCACTCCAAGTGAATATATTATATAGATTAAGTAATGATTAGTTAAACATTACATAATGTAAGTGTTTTATTAATAAACTTTATTATAAAGTGTTACCAATGTCAATAATAACAATAAAAATTAAGCTATTGAAGGAAAGCAAAAGTTGGAAGGATATGTATGGAGTCAATATATAGCCACATATATAAGTTTTGCAAAATAAAATAAAGTACTGAGATAAAAATAAACGTGCTTCTTGCCAACAAAAATAATGAATTACAAAAGAAAAAAAAGTATTGTGAGAAAAAAAGAAGCTTTGCAAATAAAAATAACCAATCGCAAAATATAAATAAAACAGAGTGAAGGCAATTATTTTGTAACAGATTTTCCATGGTCATAACTATGGTCAGCACTCCTTGGATCTTTAACTTCCTGGCTCTTCTAAGGAACATGATAATGAGGTCATGCTTACCTAAAGACTTCCCATTCATGGGGTCATGGTATGCAGCAATAGCATCAACCTGGATTTTAAGGGTGGATGAAGACGGCCTTTGCTCCAGCCCTTGCTGCAGAAAGGAAAGCATGACCACAATCGGGTATATTCGGGGATCTTCTCCGCAAGAAGAACACCACTCAGCGAAGAGGTTCCACTTCAAGGCGTAAACATGTCTCGTAGACCGTGCTCTCGCCGAAGTGATGGTGTTTGCTAATTCTTGGGGTAGGTCACCTAGAACCTCCGCGTCCCGTCCAGGGACAAGACATGGAGTTTCCAAAGGTCTGGATGTGGGTGCCAAATGGTGCCCTGTCTCTGATTCAGTAGATCCTTCCTCAGACTAAAACGGCCAAGGAGGGACTGTTGCTAAGGGGCACTAGTTCAGAGAAAAAGGTCAGAGTAAGCCAATATGGCACCACTAGCAAGACTTGCTCCTCATCCTCCCGGACTCTGCACAGTTGCGTAGGCCCATCGACCAGCTGTGTGCCAGTGCATCTGTGCTGAGTGTTCCCTCAGTCAGGGAGCAGAACAGCTGGCAGTGAGAGGTCTCTGGAGAAGCAAACAGGTCTACTTGAGTGGCTCCAAAATGTTTCCAAATCAGCTGGATCATCTTGTCGATTGATGTATGCCACAGTTGCTGTGTGTTCTGTTGAGACCAGCAAGTGCTTGCCTCATAAGTGCCCTTTGAGATGATTCAAGGCAAGTCGCACTGCTAACAACTAGGCAATCGATGTGCCAATGCAGGTGCGGGCCCATCTAAACCTCTGAGAATGCATGCTCATTGTATGTGGCCCCCCCAGTTGGTGGTGAAGGCATCAATGTAAACCACAACATGCCTGGAGATCTGTTCAAGGGGCACCCCTGCCTAGAGGAATGCAAGATCTGACCATGGGGTGAAGGTTTGGCAACACATGGGTGTAACTTGGGCACGGTGAGTGCCGCACTTCCACGCCCACCTCGGGACTCGGCCATAAAGCCAGTGCTAGAGCGATCTCATATGTAACAGGCTGTGCAGTTTAAGTGCCGCTGCAGCCACCATATTCCCCAGGAGCTTCTGAAAAAGTTTCAGTTGGACCACTGTCCTGCCCTTGAACGTATTCAAGCAGGCTAGTACTGACCGTGCACATTCTTTTGTTTGACCAAATCCAACTCCATATTAAGAAAAGAGATCCTCTGCATCGGGGAGAGTTTGCTCTTTTCCCAGTTGACCCAAAGGCCCAACAGGCTGAGGTACCAAAGCACCAGGTCCCTGTGCTCGCACAACAGATCCCAAGACTGTGCTAGTATAAGCCAATCATATAGATAGTTGAGGATGTGAAGACCTTGCTCTCTGAGGGGAACAAGAGCCATCTCCGAAGACATGGGGAGACAGGGACAGTCCGAAGGGAAGGACCTTGCACTGACATGCTCTATCGCATCTTTCACCTGTAGGACTGCGATCTCTGCCTGCAGAACAGGGCCATCGGCCACTTTCAGAGTAGTGAAGCAGATATCGCTGAACTTCGGGGGATCCCGGGCGAACTGAATTGCATAGCCGAGGCTGATGATCCACAGAAGCAAGCGAGATGGGCTGGGTAGCACTGCCCAGGTGCCTAGAAACCGGTACCAGTGGAACCACAGCCATACCCGCAATGGGGCAACGAGGTAGAAGTCAAGTCAAGTCACCTATATTTATATAGCGCTTTGAATAAAATACATTGCGTCAAACCAACTGAACAACATTCATTAGGAAAACCGTGTGTCAATAATGCAAAATGACAGTTAAAGGCAGTTCGTCATTGAATTCAGTGATGTCATCTATGTTCAGTTTAAATAGTATCTGTGCAATTATTTGCAATCAAGTCAACGATATCGCTGTAGATGAAGTGACCCCAACTAAGCAAGCCAGAGGCAACAGCGGCAAGGAACCGAAACTCCATCGGTGACAGAATGGAGAAAAAAACCTTGGGAGAAACCAGGCTCAGTTGGGGGGCCAGTTCTCCTCTGACCAGATGAAACCAGCAGTTCAATTCCAGGCTGCAGCAAAGTCAGATTGTGCAGAAGAATCATCTGTTTCCTGTGGTATTGTCCTGGTGGTCATCTGAGACAAGGTCTTTACAGGGGATCTGTATCAGGGGCTCTAGTTGTCCTGGTCTCCGCTGTCTTTCAGGGCTGTAGAGGTCCTTTCGTACTGGATCCGGGTGACTGCAGTGACCCTCTGATCTGGATACAGACTGGATCTGGTGGCTACGGTGACCTCGGAATAAGAGAGAAACAGACTAATATTAGCATAGATGCCATTCTTCTAATGATGTAGCAAGTACATCGGGTGTTATGGGAAGTGTTCCTGGTTCCGGTTTACCTAATTAATACAGCCTAAAAATCCTTCAACAGATTTGGATATTAAAAGCATATTAGTATGTAATGTGTAAGCCAGGTTAAAGAGATAGATCTTTATTCTAGATTTAAACTGCAAGAGTGTGTCTGCCTCCCGAACAATGTTAGGTAGGTTATTCCAGAGTTTAGGCACCAAATAGGAAAAGGATCTGCCGCCCGCAGTTGATTTTGATTTTATAGGTATTATCAAATGTGGACGGTAGAACACAGGGTCCCAACTCGGGTGGCTTGTGAGTGGGCCGGAGAGGGGTGTGAGTGTGGGGTGCAAGGCTCACCTGGTTCCACAGGTAGGCAGAGGGTGTGCAAGTAGGGCCTTTGTTGACCCTCTCGAACCACCCGCTGCTGCCATCTGGCGAAGGAGGAGGATGAGTGAGATCTGGTGCTTGGTCGTCCACAACTCTCCATGCCCTCCTGGTACCCAGAGACAGAGGAAACTGCCACTTGCTGGAGGCTGCTTTGGATGTGCGACTGGAGCGGGGGCGGACACAGGGGGTGCATTGGCCTGGTGCACCTGCAGTAACACCATAGCATGTAAGGTAGAAGCAGCTTCCCCACAAGCTGTATAGGCAATACCTACAGGCCCGGGGGGAAGCACCGGGTCTCCATGCCAGGAGGAGCTGGACTTAAGACACAATACCATTGTTAATGCCCGCTCCATCAGGGTGATCACCGAATACACCTTCGCTGCACCGCCGTCGAGGGTGGTGAGGGAGGAGAAGATCACTGACCGGTTTCTGGCCGTAAAAGGTGCCGTCTATAACCTGGTGAGCTCGTCATGCACTTCTAGGAAGAATTAGAATTAGAAAAATTCTGAAACCGAGATCTGATCAATGCCCCCTGTGCTTTAATACCCAGCAGATCCCTTAATTCTCCTTTCTTTCCGATGAGATATTTCACTTGATTTCCTGACAAATCACCTATATTTTGTTCAGAATATCATTTTCCAGAGCTCTCATTTTAACAACCAAATTCTGTGTGACATTGAAATTGTATTTAACACATAATTTCTGTATTTGCTTTTTACCCAGTTCCCACCATTGCTGCACACTTGAAAACATTGCATTCTTTCCTCTTAATTCCTTCCAGAAAAACTCAAAAACCTGCTTAAAATGCAAATCTTGAAACAAAGCACCATTAAAAATCCAATAAGCACTTTTAATTGACATTAAGTTCAATGTCAAGCCTCCAACAGGAACAGACTTCATGCTACTCTCCCCTGATTGTCCCATGTCCCGTGGATTCCAAGACGTAATGTACTGTAAACGTACTTTTGAAACACTAATCTTTGTGTCCTTGTTCTGCTGCCTCCAGGATTTCCGAGCTTATCCTGTTACCTGATATCCCAACGATGTCCTGATTCTCCTGTGTTTCCTCCTAGTTCGCTGGAAGGTTTCCTCTCCTGAGAAAGAAAGGGACAAGTATTAGTGAACTGCGCTTGTGTGGCATTGACTTATCTTCTAAGGACGTACTCACCTGCTTTCAGCCCCGCACTGAGTGATGTGTGTGATCTGCCTCCCTTTACTATCCTGACACCGGATCATGGACAACCTAGAAGCTGAATGTGGCTCTAGATGATTCCTATCTATATAATCAGTCGTACAATTAAAATCTCCTGCAACCAGGAGATAATGTTCGGGATTACAATTTTGTATTGTATTTGCCAGTGTCTCTAATAACACCAATCTCTCAGTAGCCATAACTGGAGAATACACATTTATTAAAACAAACGTTGCAATGTGAAATTTTGCAGTAACCTTTAAAAGTCTTCCTTCTACAATTTCCTCCACCTCATGTGAGATTGGCAAAAATTTGCTTGCAAAGAAGACTCCTATACCAGCACTTGTACTGCTCTTGTGACTCTGGATAACCAAACCCTCAAATTCTCTTTTCCAGTCTACTTCATTTAAATCATTGCTATGGGTTTCCTGAGCAAAAGCTATATCTATACCTTTCAATTTAATTAATTGGAAAAAATGACTCATTTTCTTAATATCCCTTGCTCCATTGAGATTTAAAGTTGCAATCTTCAAATCAATTGTGAAAAAAATATAAAGAAAAACAATCATAAATTTTACAAGAAACGGGAAAAACAACCATTTGGACTTGGAATTTCATTTAAAGAACTACAAAAATTCACATTTGTTCTGCAACTTAAACTTTAAACGATCTTTTTCAGTCTATGAAAAATCTTGATTAAATAAATCTCCTTTGCCTTTTTCTCTCATTAACACTCATGATTATTCAATAAATAGTTTACGATCTGGAAAAAACTCTTCCACTACAAAATTCATTTTGCCCTTTGTCATGCTCAAAAATCATTGAACTTTTTCCAACGGTTATACCTGCTTTGTTTATTGACCCTCATTCAAGGTCTCTGCAGTAGATAACAACTCCTTTTCAACAAAACTAGCCAAAGATGATGCATCATTAGACTCATCATCAGAAGTATCTTCCGTACTACTATATAATCCTCCCCATCCTTTTCTGTTTCTTGACTATTCAACAGTTGCTTCTTTGATTTTGCCCCCTTTTCTGTCATGAGCCTGGCTCTTTCTATCCTCTTCTGCCCTCTTCTGGCCACCAGCCTTTTAGCACACTCAATCATTCACTCTCCTCTTCCCAGCTGTTCCCTATCTTCTCCTGCTTTACTCTAAGTACATCACACCTGTCCCCTTTTCCCTCTGATTATGTTTGCTACTTCTTCCCTCTCTTTCTCCTGTCTCTGTCAGATTGTTCGTTAACCACTGATAAAGAAGTCTCATGTTGCACTTCCTCTCTATTTAGTCCTGTCTTGTCATGGTTTCATCTAGAAGCTAGTATTATTTGCTTTGCTCTAACCTATGTTCTGCTCTGTATCAGTGCTGCGCTTGATAGAACTACTGCAGTACCCCGCTGTGCTTCATCTGTGTATGCTCCTGTGTGACCAGAGGCAAGCCACCATCTGTGCCCGAGCTTCCTTGTTGAACTCCGTCTAAGCTTGAATTCAAGAAGAATCCGTTGCTGATTACTGGCCTGATATTTCGATACCATGTTTCAATCGCTCTGCACGTGGAGGCGAGGCTTGCTCGCTTGATCTCATCTCTTCGCCAGGGCAGACGTTCTGCCGTTGATTTCTCAATATAGTTACGCACTCTTGCAACAACCTGCGGCTGGAAAGAGCCGGCGCTGGTGGCCCGTTT
Organism: Carassius carassius; assembly: GCF_963082965.1. Lineage (NCBI taxonomy): Eukaryota > Metazoa > Chordata > Actinopteri > Cypriniformes > Cyprinidae > Carassius > Carassius carassius. The sequence goes on along the minus strand of NC_081770.1, from coordinate 17,396,290 downwards.
CCTGGAAGGGCTCAATGCAGAGGTCAAGGATGAGATCCTCGCCATAGAGGTTCCCAGTCTTCTCGATCCATTCATCGACCTCGCCATCTGAGTGGAGAAGCGTTTCCACTTGCGACAACAAGCGAGGTATACTGAGACTGGTTCTTTCTCTCTGCCCCTATCCTTTTCTCTATCTTCTACTGTTGCAGAAGCTGCTCCAGAACCCATGCAGCTGGGGGGCTTACGTGTCTCTCTGAAGGAAAGAGAACGGAGAATTTTGTACCACCTCTGTCTCTACTGTGGTTCCGACAAGTATATTGTGTCAAATTGTCAAGTAAAAGCCAACGCTTGCCAGTAATAGGAGGGGTACTGGCGAGCGCTACTCCTCTGGTCCCTTCTCACAAGACCAACACTACCATCCCGGTACATCTGCACTGGCAGGGTTCCTCTGTCTCTACCAGTGCCATGATTGACTCTGGGGCCGAGGGAAATTTCATCGACGAAGCCTGGGCCCGCAAGGTATTCCTCTCATTGATCTAGAGGAGGTTACTCCCCCTTTTTCCCTAAATGGTAGTTCCCTTCTTAAGGTCTGCCGTGAGACTGTTCCATTGTCTCTCACGGTCTCTGGAAACCATCGCGAGACCACTTCCTTTTTAATTTTCAGTTCTCCTTTTTCTCCCATAGTGCTAGGACATCCCTGGTTAGTTCGGCATAATCCCCATATTAACTGGTCTAATGGAACTATTCTGTCATGGAACCTGTCATGTGTCATGTTAAATGTCTTGTCTCTGCTTTCCCTCCTGTTTCTGTGTTTCAGGAGGAGCCAGGTGATTTTTCTGGGGTGCCGTCGATGTATCACGATCTGTGAACGGTTTTCAGTCAATCCCGAGCCACTTCTCTCCGTCCCCATCACCCTTAAGATTGTAGCATCAGTCTCCTTCCCGGTACTATGCCACCACGCGGTAGACTGTATTCTCTGTTGATTCCTGAGCACGAAGCTCTTGAGAATTACCTCTCAGAGGCTCTCAATGCGGGTACCATTGTTCCTGGTCCTTGCGTGCTTTTTCTAAACACACACACACGTAAACAAACAGAAAACATGAACATGTAACCAAACAAATACAAATATACACTTAAACAAGTACATAAATACACAAACAAACAAAATAGGTCACAAACACGAAAATACCTATATTAGATTGAAAATGAGTTGTCATAAGTTTTCTTTGAAACCAAAAGTGTTTGTTGCTACAAATGTCTGAAAGAAATGTATACAATAGATTTGACGTTCTTTCTCACTTTACAAATGGTGTTGTTAACCATGCTGTTTAAAATAGTTTAAAAAAGTATTATTTTTTAGCTTTCATGTAGGATTCATGTCAGCACTCAAATGTTTTTAGCAAGAGTCCAGAGACAGATGAAAATAGATGCGTGAAGAAAAAAAATGTAAGATGTTTTTTAATGACAGAGTAAATGGTTTAGATTGTTTAAAACAATTGAGTTTATATATTTCTCTTGAATGTGTGTATGGTAACCGTTGCATACATGAAGCAGAATAAATACATAAACGCATTGTGGTTGATGTTAAACAATAAAACCAATTATTATTTATATATCATAACTTACTTTCTTTTCAAAACACAATAAACATTCTTATGACTTTAACTTTGAACAACCGGTTTGGTTGGAAAATAAATAAAAACATATTATGTTTCTAAGTTAGAATGCTTATAGTTTGTAGTAAAATCACATATATAAACTAAAAAAAATTCTTTCAAACCACGCGGTTTTCACACACACTCCTCACAAAACTGCCAACAAGGACCTTAAGTTTTTTGTTTTAACGTTTAGCTGTAGCTGAGACCTTGGTGGAATTATTTTTATGCACAGTTTTGGGGAGGTTACTATGAACTTTGTAATAGGTTATAGATCACAAATTACCCTATTTAAAATCTAAAAGTTTGTGTAACTCGATTTCTTTAAAAAGTAATATAACTGATACCATTTGATTACATGTTTTAAGACTTTAATCTTTTGAAACGTGTAAACAGGCCAGGGGTTAACATTAGAGTACTCAACAACTAACGACCGTCTGTCACGGTTCGTGAATGCACCGTCTCCAGCTGTAGTCATGTTATGTCATGTTGATTGGTTCATGTGGGTGTTGCCACTGATCACCTGATCAGCGGCAGGTGCTTCTCATTCCTACCACCTATTTAACGCCCTGTCTTTCGTCTCCTGTTTGTCAGATCGTTGTTTGAGGTCCTCGTGTCAATGTCTGTTCGTGCTCCTGTGTTCCTGTCCTTGCTCAGCTTCCTGTTTTCGTCTTCATTGGATATTCACAGTCACTCACGGATTATCACCGCCGATCACCGATCTACCATCACCGCCATCACTACCAACGCACTCAAATCACCTACCCACCTGTCTGTGCTGCCATCGTGGTTCCTGCGTCACCCACCAGCATTCATCCATCACTATCCTGTCTATAAACTACCTTTACTTGCATCTGCCTCCTGTCCTCCATTGTTAGCGTCACAGAACGATCTGACCAACATGGAGGCAGCGAGTAATCAACCCTCCTCCCTCGAAGCTTTCCTCAGCGCCAGTGTTCGGAGGATGGACTCCCAGGAGCGGACTCTTAACGACACTGGTCGCGCGGTTCAGGCCTTAGTGACGCAGGTGTCCGAGCTCACCCAACAGTTCCAGCTATTACGAGCTCCCACTGCGCCACTTACACCGCCTGTTCCACCAGCACCATCGGAGGCCCCCTCCCAGCCGGAACCACGTCTCCCGATTCCGGAAGCGTACTCGGGTGAGCCCGACTATTGTAGAGCTTTCCTTAACCGTTGTGATATGCATTTTGCCCTCCAGCCTAGAACGTTCGCCACTGAGAGGGCCAAGGTGGCCTTCGTCCTGACCCTGCTCTCTGGGAGGGCGGCTTTGTGGGGAACAGCGGTTTGGGAGAACCAGGACCCATGCTGCGTCTCGTTCGCGGAGTTACGCCAGCACGAGAGATCCGTCTCGGACTATTCCATCAAGTTCCGGACCCTGGCGGCGGAGTGCCATTGGAACGAGGAGGCGCAGTGGGACATGTTCCTGCATGGGCTGGCTGACCGCGTCCAGAGGGAGATCTACGCCCTGGACCTTCCCCCGTCGTTCAATGGACTTATTGAGCTGGCCCTTCGGGTCGATGCACGTCTGGCACGGATGGAGAGGAGGGGGCTACTCAACACCCCATCCAGGGGACCGGCAGACGTGCGGTTCAGCGGCGGGGACGTGGCCAGCCCCGTCTACGATCACGAGCCCATGCAGGTAGGGCGAGCTCGGCTTTCCCGGGAGGAGAAGGAGAGGCGGAGGTCCCTGGGCCTTTGCCTTTACTGCGGGGGAGCCGGACATCAAGCCCACGCCTGTCCGGTAAAAGGCCAGGCCCGGTAGTACGTATGAGGCTACTATCGGGTGGGATCTCCGCCGAGAAGACCTCATCATCATCATCATCACCATCATCTTCTACGCTCCTCCCGGTATGGCTGCGGTGGTCAGCACAGACACATCACTGTCAAGCACTACTGGATTCCGGGGCGGAAGGTAACTTCATGGACAGCACATTAGCCCACAAGCTCCACATTCCCCTCAGACCTCTGCCGCACCACATCACGGTCCACGCCCTCACTGGTCAGCAACTTCCCACCATATCATACATCACTGAAGACATTACACTCATCACCTCTGGCAATCACTCCGAGACTTTCTCTTTTCACATCCTTGACTCTCCCCTGGCACCCATTGTCCTCGGACACCCTTGGCTCCTCCTCCAAAACCCTAGTATTGACTGGCTCTCCAACTCCATTTTGTCTTGGTGTAAAAGGTGTCATGAGTCTTGTCTAGTGTCTGCCTGTCCATCTGTGTCTGTGTTGCAGGAGGAGGCGGTGGATTTGTCTAACGTGCCCGCTGAGTACCTCCATCTGAAGGAAGTGTTCAGTAAGTCTCGGGCTGCTTCTCTTCCTCCGCATCGTCCTTACGACTGTGCCATAGATTTACTATCAGGTAAGTCTCCGCCTAAGGGCAAACTCTATTCACTTTCTGTTCCAGAGAGGGAGGCTATGGAGAAATATATTTCTGATTCTCTAGCTTCTAAATTCATCCGCCCTTCCTCTTCTCCTGCGGGGGCGGGGTTCTTTTTTGTGGGAAAGAAGGACGGATCTCTGCGACCTTGTATTGATTACCGGGGACTGAACAACATCACGGTAAAGAATACTTATCCTTTGCCGTTGATGTCTTCGGCCTTCGAGAGGTTGCAGGGAGCGTCAATTTTCACAAAACTGGACTTACGCAATGCGTATCATTTGGTTCGGATCAGGGAGGGGGATGAATGGAAGACCGCTTTTAACACCCCCAGAGGGCACTTTGAATACTTGGTTATGCCGTTTGGGCTCCAACTCCCCAGCGGTCTTCCAGGCACTCGTCAACGACGTGCTGCGAAATATGATCGATCAGTTCATTTATGTCTACCTGGACGACATATTGATTTTTTTCTTCTTCTCTCCAGGAACATGTGCAGCACGTCCAACGAGTGCTTCAGAGGTTGCTAGAGAATGGGCTTTTTGTCAAGGTGGAGAAATGCAAATTTCATGCACAGTCAATTCCATTTTTGGGGTATATCGTGTCGACTGAGGGAATACACCTGGATCCCGAGAAGGTTAAGGCTGTGGTAGAATGGCCAAGCCCAGATTCCCGTAAGGCCCTACAGAGGTTTCTGGGGTTCGCTAACTTCTACCGGCGTTTTATTCGCAACTTCAGCCAACTAGCCGCACCTCTGACCGCCTTGACCTCCGCCAAGACTGCGTTCAGGTGGTCGGACACAGCTGAGGCTGTGTTTGCCAAACTGAAGAGCCGTTTCATTTCAGCCCCTATTCTGATTACCCCTGACCCTACACGTCAGTTCGTGGTGGAGGTCGACGCATCAGAGGTGGGGGTAGGAGCGGTGTTATCTCAACGTTCTCCCTTAGACAACAAGGTCCACCCTTGCGTGTATTTTTCATATCGTTTATCTCCGGCAGAACGAAATTACGATATTGGTAACCGAGAATTGTTGGCAGTTAAGATGGCATTGGAGGAATGGCGACACTGGTTAGAGGGATCGGGGGTTCCTTTTATAGTATGGACTGACCACAAGAATTTAGAGTACATTAGCACCGCCAAGAGGTTGAACTCCAGGCAGGCTCGGTGGGCACTTTTTTTTGGACGTTTTGACTTTACTATCTCGTACCGCCCGGGTTCCAAAAATATCAAACCCGATTCTTTGTCGCGTATTTTTGACCATTCCGAACGCCCGTCCACTCCCGAGTGTATTTTTCCTGAGACATTAGTGGTCTCCACTCTCACATGGGAGATCGAATCGAAGGTCAGAACGGCCTTAGAAGGGGTAACGCCTCCGCCCGGGTGCCCACCGAATCGTTTATTTGTGCCGGAGGGATTAAGGTCCAACGTTATCCAGTGGGGACATTGCTCGAATGTAGCTTGCCATCCAGGGGTTAACCGTACTAGATATTTAGTCAAGCAACGATTCTGGTGGCCACTTATGGCTCGCAACATTCACAGTTTTGTTTTGGCTTGCTCTGTTTGTGCCACTGGTAAGACTTCCAATCGGCCCCCTGATGGGTTACTCCAACCGCTGCCGGTTCCTTCGAGACCCTGGTCCCACATCACTCTAGATTTTATTACCGCCCTCCCAGGGCAACACGGTAGTTTTAACCGTGGTGGACCGGTTCTCGAAGGCGGCCCACTTTATTCCCTTGCCCAAATTACCCTCAGCCAAGGAGACAGCGTTGACCGTCGTAGACCACGTCTTTCGTTTACATGGCCTCCCAATAGACGTGGTTTCCGACAGGGGACCCCAATTTGTGGCTAAATTTTGGCAAGAATTCTGTAGACTACTGGGAGCGACTGTAAGTCTGTCCTCAGGGTTTCACCCCCAGAGCAATGGTCAAACCGAGAGAGCCAACCAAGATTTGGAAAGGGTGTTGCGATGTTTGGTCTCCAAGAATCCTTCCTCCTGGAGCCAACAATTGTCTATGGTGGAGTACGCCCACAATACCTTACCAGTATCAGCTACGGGCCTATCTCCTTTTGAGTGTAGTGTAGGTTACCAGCCACCTATTTTTCCCAGTATGGAATCCGAAGTTGCGGTCCCCTCCGCTCACGCCTTCGTCCAGAGGTGCCACCGCACTTGGACCAGAGCCCGTGAGACTCTACTCCAAGTGGGGGCGCGCACCAAGGCCAAGGCCGATCGCCACCGGTCTAGGCCTCCCGTATACGTTGTGGGTCAAAAGGTGTGGCTTTCAACCAAGAATATTCCTCTCCGGTCCGTGTCTAATAAATTGGCTCCCAAATTTATTGGCCCGTTTACTGTCACCAAAATCATTAGTCCGGTGGCAGTCCGCCTTAAACTCCCTCCTACGTACAGGAGAATTCACCCCGCCTTTCATGTGTCCAAAATTAAGCCCGTATTTCATTCTCCCATTAATCCGCCTATCCCGGTCCCTCCCCCGCCGCGTCTCGTAGATGGGGAGACCACCTATTTGGTAAATCGTATTCTGGACTCTAGAAGGAGGGGACGCGGATTTCAGTACTTGGTGGACTGGGAGGGTTACGGTCCGGAGGAGAGAAGTTGGGTACCTGCTAGGGACATCCTGGATCACTCCCTTATCGATGATTACAATCGACAGGTAAGAGATCCTGGGGACGCCAGGAGGCGTCCTTAGGAGGAGGGGTACTGTCACGGTTCGTGAATGCACCGTCTCCAGCTGTAGTCATGTTATGTCATGTTGATTGGTTCATGTGGGTGTTGCCACTGATCGCCTGATCAGCGGCAGGTGCTTCTCATTCCTACCGCCTATTTAATGCCCTGTCTTTCGTCTCCTGTTTGTCAGATCGTTGTTTGAGGTCCTCGTGTCGATGTCTGTTCGTGTTCCTGTCCTTGCTCCGCTTCCTGTTTTCGTCTTCATTGGATATTCACAGTCACTCACGGATTATCACCGCCGATCACCGATCTACCATCACCGCCATCACTACCAACGCACTCAAATCACCTACCCACCAGCATTCATCCATCACTATCCTGTCAATAAACTACCTTTACTTGCATCTGCCTCCTGTCCTCCATTGTTAGCGTCAGACTTTTCAAAATCCTTCATCACTTAAATTAGGATTGTGATCATTTTATTTTAAAGCACAACCACCACAAAATCAGATTTGCTTGGAGATTAAATACATATTTAAAAACACAACAAGAAAGTTTAATAGCTATGATACTGTTTTGAAATCAAGTTTTTGCACACCTATGAAGGGAAATGACACGGCATCTAACAACGGGGTGGTAAAACGGTTCAATTTAACAAATAAATATACATCGGCCAAATAGGAAATAAGCAAACGTCTTTAACTCCTGAAACATCTGACTCATATTTTAGAGTAGTCAAGGTAGTTTATGAAATATATCAATTAAATCTGTACGTGTGTAAAAAAATATTCAGATGTTACATTTTCATAATTAACAGCAATTTAATTATTTTTTTCTCAGTGACTTTAACTGATTCCATTTTTGTAATCAAATGATATAGTTTAGCTATATGTAACTAGTTGACCCCTAACACTGATTATGCATTCTAACAATAATAGATGGTGAAAGAGTTCATTACCCTCTTTAACTTTAAAAATGCGGACAATGTCCGCAAACAAGGATTTGCTCATAAAACATCCCAGACACCGACTTGAAAGCACTGTAACAAGTATAGCCATTGCAGAAATTTATTATAGAGATGCAGTAAGATAAACTCTGGATAAACGATTGACCGACTTATCACATGTTTACCATATTACAATGCACTGCTTACCTAGTTTTATGATGAAATATGTCTGTAAAAATAAACAAACATACACACAATCTCCAGAATGGGGGGCTGATGATGGGGGTTCATCATTTCATGATGAAGACAGACTGGATATTCAGACCGCAGCAGTAGGACACGATTGTCTTTTTCTAAAGATAAAGACAATTATTTGGTTTCAGGACACACGAATCCTAACGCCCAATGCTGCACAAGATAACAGAACAACGGTTGCTCCATTACAGCATAACACTTCAAGCCTGTTTTAGCACATGTATATCGTATTATTCTTGAATATAGTCGTTTAGTCTAAATATGTGTTAACAGTTATTTTATTGTTATTATATGTATTATATATATATTTTTTTACAAAGGGGTTAAATTTAATATGTTTAACTAATACCTCATTCAAGTTATGTAGATCTTCAGGGCAGGGAACTACAATACCCAGCAACTTCAAACATGGAGGCTGTAGTGGACCACAAAATACTCATATTGTATGTGGCAACGCTCTAAATTATTTGGACAGTTCGCTGCAATAAACCGATTCATAGGGATCTTAAGTAATTTTCGCAGTTATGTTAGTACACATTTTTTTTTCTTTTAACCACTAAGAGTCATTTTATTTCCGTGAATCATCTAAATAAATTTAATTGTGTGAACACATATTGGTGGTTTTTTATCTTTTGTTCATTTAAGTTAATGTTGAATCATCTAAATAAAGTTAACTGTGTGAACACATATTGGTGGTTATTGTCTATTGTTCATTTAAGTTAATGATGTTTGAGGATGCCGTTTTAGGCACTTAAATATCAGTTTTTTAGTCATTTACAAAAGTATCAGACATTAAGTTTATTTGTATTTTTAACTATCCTCATTACGATAGAGTTACAGGTTTTTGTTTTTTTTTTGGGTAGTGTAAGCGGTGAAAACTTAAACGTTAGCTACTCAAACAGTACACCTCGTCATCTGTTAATAAAATATTCGGTGAAAAACATTAAGACAAAGTGCCCATTAAGATGACGAAATGAAAATAAGCGTACACATATTCATAATGACAATATGTACAACATACCCTAACAGCACGATAGAACTGCTAAGTACACTTAAAATTTGCTAGAGTGGTGAGATATAAACCGCAATGTTTTTCATAGCGTTACACTTTGAAACCAGAAAGACATGTTTCCACAAATTAGTTAGCTCTTTCTGTTTGAATCTATTTACCGCAGTTTCACCATCCTAATTGTAATGATTTGGTCTTGGCCTTATACGAGTCCTTTTTCTTAGTTTTTGCTCTCATGTTTACCGACCTCTTTGTTCATGCAAAGCAATATTTCTGTGAATTTGGATATTAAAATATTGCTTTAAACCTTGTCTTTATTAGAGACGTTTACTTAACATTATTATATTATCCTAGTTTATATCAGATATAAGATACAAGATCGTTGATTATTAATTATCATCTAACCTTTTAATCATAAACAAAAATATCATGACTGACTTGAGTGAAACTTATCTTGAGCGTGACCAATGTTTATGACTTCCTGATGACAATCCCCAATCATGTACACCATACGAGGGGTTGAGGGTGGGTCTGATCACTAAAACCAACAAAGGCCGACTGAAAAACGCTGCAGTTGACTGCTGTGAACAATAAACAATACAATAAATCAATAAACCGGAAATTCATCGTGAATTAAAACAGTACATCCGCATTCGGCGACAAAGTTCTATATCGATTAGGGGCAAAGTTTATACCTTGGAAAGAATTGAATTCTGAAAAAGTCATCTGACGCTGCACAAACGACCATGGAGGGTAAATGGAGCGGCGCTGATGAGGTCGAAAAACTGTTTTGTAAAAGACATTATCGACCCTGTTTTTAAACTACACTACAGTGGACAGATGATCGGTCTGATACAAAAGATCATCACGGCGGAATGCGACCCAAATCACGATTGTACGGGCGATAGTGTGACATCCTAAAATGTCAATTTTGTGGTTCTGATTGAAATCATTTTCTTTCCTTTAATTTGCTCATTTTAATAGAGCATTGTGTTGGGTCTGTGAGATCGGGACTTTTATTCTAAAAAGTGAACTGATACAGGAGCTGTATTGCGCAGGCGCACTCACAGTTGCTGGAGATTATGTGCGACGCATACACGTTTGCTCCTGTCTCTTCAATTTTTCCTGTTTTCACAGGACTTTCTAATCTGTAAACAAGGCTTTCTTCACGGGGCCTGTAACAGATTTGTGGGGGCTCGTCCGGGATCGACTCCTGATGCCCAGAGAAGTCGATCCATAAAAACTGATCCTGAGGACCAACATAACGTGGGCGCTGATGTGGTGATCCAAAAGACAAGGGCACGTCAGTGAGAAAGGGGGTTCCGAGAGCTGGATACTGTGAGAGTGGCTTGAGGGGCTGTGGAAAAGAGGTCATCATGGCTGATCGGGTACGCAAGGGCCTGGTGTGGGACATCAGGAAAAGGCTGCTCAACCTGTCAGCTGTTGAACTGTTTCAAGTTGCCAAAAGCATCGGTCCAGTACCAGGAAGGGACTTATCTGAACTTGACGTGGAAGATCAAGAGGGCTCTCTTGAATACATCAATGCTTTCATGTACAGCACCAACCTGTTAGAATCGGAGGACAGAGGTATGACTGAACTTTTGGTTTTGCAAGGGACTGTGGAGGCTGTTAGACAAGAGCATGGTGCTCCAGTGTCTGATCATCATCATGGTGAGGTTGAGAGTAATGTCGATGTTGATGTTAATGTAAACCCTGCACCCACTTTATATACACGCACCTCTACAGGCCACATGATCACTGCAGACACTGTACATTTAGAATCACCTAACACTACAACTGACCTGGGGAGAGCTGGAGGGTTAGATACAGGCCCTAGCACCAATCCTCCTGTCATGCATTCAGATTTCGAAGAGCTGAGCAGGAAGCTCCTTCAGTATCTTACACCACATACACAGCATTCCACTGCTAACCCACCTGTGATATACAGTGACACACCTTTGGCTAGTAATAATGTTGAACGTACCTCACAGGGTTTCACTGAGAAGGTGGTCTCTTTACGAGATCTCTCCTGCCTGCAACGTCGTGAATTTAAGATACAAGGGGGACAAATTGGCGACTATGCATCTGATATCACATATGCCAGTGTGTGCCGACAAATCGACGATGGAGTCAAAGAGAATTTCAGTGAAGCTGAACTGGTCAGGGGAATATTGCGTGTAATTAAACCAGGTAACTTCAAAGAAATGATTATGAATAAGGAAGATATGACAGTGGAAGAGCTTAAGAGGTTCCTTCAGTCACACCTAGGGGACAAAAGTAGCACAGAGTTATTTCAGGAACTAATGTGTGCAAAACAGATGGAGACTGAAACTCCACAACAGTTTCTGTACAGGGTAATAGGCCTTAAGCAGAAAATACTCTTTGCTATCAAACAGTCTAACACGGATGTGAGGTACAGCCCAGCCACAATCCAAGACGTGTTTCTCCATACTGTATATCAGGGCCTGGGGCACAAGTATAAAGATGTTAGGAGTGAGCTCAAACCCCTGCTGGCTGATCACAGTATCACAGATGAGGCAATCGTAAGAAATGTGATGAAAATCACTAATGATGAAAATGAGCGAGCGCGAAGATTGGGACCGATAACTCGGCCCAAGCAAAGCACTGCAAGCTGTGCCCAACTCGAAAGTGATCCAAACAAAGGGGTAAAAGAGACACCTGGTCAGAAAAGTAGGAGTGATCCAATTATAGAACTTACTGCTCGTATTGACGCACTTACCAGTATGGTAAACTCCATGCGACAGTCAACACTGAGGCCACAACCTGAACACACCTGTCAATGTTTTGTTAGAGGTCACCCTCCACAGCAAAGGGCGAGACTCCGTGGTTGCCCCAGATGTGTCGAAGCGGGACAACAGAGCTGCGTTCATTGTTTTCTCTGTGGCGAAGAGGGGCACCAGGCTCGAGGATGTCCTGGGAAGCAAAGACTGCAGGGAAACGGGAAACGGTCACTGCCAAGGGACGACCAGTGACCAAACTCTCTATGTCCCAAAGCACTGAGGACCCCATTTCAGGAATTGAACCTCACCCTGTAAAGCTTAAACCCACAAGAACCTCTCCCTGTTGTAAGAATCAAACCCTCAGTGCCAAAGAAATGTATCAGGGTGTGGCTGGTCCATTGCCGTCTGGAACTAAGAAAGAAACTATTATCAAGTTGATAGGAAAGAAGGCGCTGGCCCAGTGTAATCTCAATGGCCTCGCGGTCACCGCATTGCTTGATACCGGGGCTCAAGTAAGCATGATTGATCGAACATGGAAGGACAAATACTTACCCACTGTAGAAGTAAGGCCTCTTGTGGAGCTCATGGGAATGACAGAGAAGTTAGAAGTGTATGCCGTCAATGGAGATCTAATACCCTTTGACGGGTGGGCTGTAATAACTGTCAACTTACAAGGGAACGACAACCCTGACCTCTCAATTAATGTTCCTTTTCTGGTGAGCCACATCCCAATTGAGAGGCCGCTGCTCGGCTTTAATGTGGTGGAAGAACTAATTCAGGGCCAACCAGAGCGTCTAGTTCCTACTTTAGTTTCATTGCTCTCCAGTGCAATAGCAGTATCAAGTGAGCAAGCCCAGACCCTGGTTAGTTTTGTACAGACGCCCGAGTACAGCGGACAGTGGGGGCGGTTGAGAATAAATCGAGATGGCGTTTTGATACCAGCAGGTCAGGTAGCTTGGGTAAAGTGCAGAGTGCCACCCAAAATGGATCAGTCCGGCACAGCAGCCTTGTTTGAGCCAGATGAGGACAATGTGCAGTTGGAGCAGTTGGACATAGGTGAAGGTCTTTTGGAAGTCAAGAGCTCAGGAAGCCCATACTTTGCAGTCCCTATCGGCAACCACTCTACATGCGACATTACCTTACCTCGCAACACAATCCTAGGGTACGTCCATCCTGTTGAAACGGTATTGGAAGCGGACAGATCCAGTGGGACAAAGGCAAGTGGGACGATTCATGAGGCATCGGTGGCAGCGGTGGATGAAAGCTCGACATTGTGGCACCCACCTGTTGATCTTAGCCATCTGAGTGAGGATCAGCAAGCAGTGGTTAGGCAAATGCTGAACGAGGAGTCTTCATCCTTTGCCAGGGATGGAAATGATGTTGGCTGCATCCCGAGTCTCCAAATGTCCATCAACCTCAAAGATGACATACCAGTACAACGTGCCTACTCCTCAATACCCAAGCCTTTGTTCAAAGAAGTCAAGGACTATATCCAAGACCTCCTGGCAAAAGGGTGGATTGTAAAATCTAAGTCCCCTTACTCCGCCCCTGTAGTCTGTGTTCGAAAAAAGGATGGCTCACTACGCTTGTGTGTAGACTATCGCCTCCTCAATAAGAAGACTGTACCGGACAGGCACCCTTTGCCGAGGATTCAAGACCTGATTGACACCCTGGGAGGGTATTCTTGGTTTAGCATCCTTGACCAAGGAAAAGCGTACCACCAGGGCTTCATAGCCGAGGGTTCTAGACACATGACCGCCTTCATCACTCCATGGGGCCTATATGAGTGGTTGAGAATCCCATTCGGGCTGTCCAATGCACCTGCGGCATTCCAGCGCAGTATGGAAGGGATGCTGGACGATCTCAGAGATGAGTGCTGTGCCCCATACCTTGATGACGTGTTGTGTTATGCCCGGTCATTTGAGGAACATGTAGGAGTAATCCGAAAAGTTCTTCAGACTCTTAGGCGCCACGGAGTAAAACTTAGGCCTGAGAAGTGTGAACTCTTCCGCCATGAAGTCCGGTACGTGGGTCGCCTAGTGTCAGCCGAAGGAGTGAGGATAGATCCTCGTGATCTTGAAGCAGTGACTTCACTCAAGAGTAACAAACCTCAAACCGTAGGAGAGGTGAGGAGACTCCTTGGATTCCTCGGATACTATCGCCCATTCCTACAAGACTTTTCACGTGTGGCCAAACCAATCTACGAATTGCTCCAGACTCAGCCAGGGGCAACAATGCATCAGTACAGTCAAAGGAAGAGAAAGTGTCCCCAGATGCCCTCTCGAACACCAGTAGAATGGACCTGTCAGCACCAGAAAACACTCGACCTGCTCATTGACATGCTGGTAAATCCCCCGGTCTTGGCTTACCCAGACTTCGACCTCCCATTCGTGCTACACACTGATGCATCAGAAAGGGGACTCGGGGCTATCCTTTATCAGCACCAGAATGGAGGGCTGCGGGTCATTGCCTATGGTTCTAGGACCCTTTCCCCAGCTGAAAAGAACTACAGACTGCATAGTGGGAAGCTGGAGTTTCTTGCATTAAAGTGGGCGGTATGCGAGAAGTTCAGAGACTATTTGTTTTACGCCCCTCACTTTATCATCTACACAGACAATAATCCCTTAACCTATGTTATGAGCACTGCAAAACTAAATGCAGTAGGCCATCGTTGGGTGGGAGAACTGTCAGATTTTCGCTTTGAAATCAAACATCGACCTGGCAAAGCGAACATTGATGCTGACACGCTATCACGCCTTCCCCTTGACATGGAGAAATATGTCACGGAGTGCACGGAGGACCTGTCGGCAGAGGTGATACGAGCGGTCTGGGATGGAACTCATGCTGCCAGGAAGAAGGATGTGGCTTGGATTGCAGCACTCAGTATGTCTCACGAAGACCTGGACCAATTATCCCCTGCCCCCTCATTGCCACCTATAAGCAAGGTCGAACTCGCCAAAGCTCAAAAGGATGATCCAGTGGTCTCTAGGATAATGGAGATGAAAGAGTCAGGTGAGGTACCGGATGAAGACAGGAGGAGAAGTGTGACTGGTCCAGCCAGGAAACTCTTACGAGAATGGAGCAAGCTGTCTTTGGAAGATGGATGCCTGTATAGGCACGTGGCTGGAAGGAAACAGCTCGTCCTGCCGACTAAGTATAGACAACTTGCCCTGGAGTACCTGCATGATAGGATGGGACACCTAGGCCAAGAAAGAGTAATCCACTTGATGAGAGAGAGGTTCTACTGGCCACATATGAAGAGAGAAGTGGAGGAGTATATCACCAAAAGGTGTCCATGCATCAAAGCAAAAAAACCAGTCACTCATGTCCGAGCACCCATGGGATGTATAACTTCCAGCTCGCCATTGGAACTTGTCTGCATCGACTATCTGCACCTGGAACAGAGTAGGGGAGGATATGAGTATATACTAGTGGTTGTAGATCATTTCACACGATTCGCTCAAGCTTACCCTACAAGAAACAAGTCCGGACGGACAGCGGCTGAACGGTTGTTTAATGACTACATCCCTCGGTTTGGCTATCCAGGGAAACTACATCATGACCAGGGCAGAGAGTTCGAAAATGAGCTGTTCAGAAATCTCCGACAACTGGCTGGAGTGCGTCATTCAAGAACATCTCCATATCATCCTCAAGGGAACCCAGCTGAGAGATTTAACCGGACGCTCCTGCAAATGCTTCGAACAATGGCTGAGGAAGAAAAATCAAAGTGGAAAGATCACCTACCCCAGATTGTACATGCCTACAATTGCACTCGCCATGAGTCAACTGGGTATTCCCCATTCTACCTGCTGTATGGACGACATCCTCGACTTCCTATTGACTTGATCTTCGGGCTGGTTGAAGAAGACGAGGGGCAAACACCCAGAGGTTTTGCCGAACAGTGGGCTAGAAAAATGGGTGAAGCATACCAAATAGCAAGCGAGAACAGCAAGCAGGCAAGTGCACGAGGCAAAGCTCAGTATGACCTCAAAGTCAAAGGTGTAGTGCTGAGACCTGGAGACAGGGTGTTAGTCAGGAACCTCAGTGAGCGTGGAGGCCCGGGAAAACTCAGACCATACTGGGAGAAAACTATCTATGTGGTCAAAGAGCAAGTGGCTGATAACCCAGTGTATAAGGTGAGCCCTGAGAATGGAGGTAAGAAGGGAGAACGCACCTTGCATCGAAACCTGCTGTTGTTGGTAAATGATTTACCTGTGGAAACTCCTTCAGATCTTGGGAAACCTGTGAAGCAGAAGCAAAATGGACAAAAGGACAGAGAGAGACAGAGCAAGGAGCTTACTTACCACGGGGGAGAACAGACGGATTCAGACGAGGACGACACTGGAGAGTATTGGTTGAGGATTCCTTCAAGTTGGGCCGAGCCTAGAAGGGAAAATACTTACCGTCCAAGTACAGAACCAAGTCAGGAGAATCCACTGGTGGAAGTGGTGACACCAGCGTCTGCAAGTGGAGAGCAAGATCAAATACAAGTGCCACTACATGAAGGATATACTCAAAACAGTCGTTCATTGGATGAACCTGCTCACTGCTCCATACCCTCACAAAGGAGTGAAGAAGATGGTGAAATCGAGAGTCTTTGGATAAATGATACAAGGGACTATCTAGCAGAAGAAGATCCGATGATACTGAGACGATCTGCCAGAGAGAGAAAACCAAAGAGCATGTTCACATATGAGACACTTGGTCAACCCTCGATACAAACTCAGCCTGCACTCCACAGAATAGCAGCATATACACTACCATACTTACCTGGGTGGGCAACACATTATCCCCTACCACACCCCTTTCAGACTACACCTTACACTGAAATGAACACATTTACACCTTTCCCATATACAGTGCCAGTATATTGAGCAAAATAAGTGGTATTTTGAAAAAAAATATTGCATTGAATTGTTTGAGTTTTTGTAACTGGAGCCTTTTTCATTTTGTCGGGGAGGATGTGACATCCTAAAATGTCAATTTTGTGGTTCTGATTGAAATCATTTTCTTTCCTTTAATTTGCTCATTTTAATAGAGCATTGTGTTGGGTCTGTGAGATCGGGACTTTTATTCTAAAAAGTGAACTGATACAGGAGCTGTATTGCGCAGGCGCACTCACAGTTGCTGGAGATTATGTGCGACGCATACACGTTTGCTCCTGTCTCTTCAATTTTTCCTGTTTTCACAGGACTTTCTAATCTGTAAACAAGGCTTTCTTCACGGGGCCTGTAACAATAGCAAGCAGGAAAAAAATCTCAGTAACCAAATGAAATTTGTAAGAAGCCTGAAATATACATGGCCTGATTTGACGAGCATATTTTTAACTGGGAGAGACCCGGTGCATGTCACTTTACATAAAATTCTGGAAGTGATGTCTGAATGTGAAGATGAGATGGACATTAATGACATTCTCTATCTGTGTACATCTGTAACAGATCAATGTGTACTGTTGGCTTCCAAAAATTATGATTCTATGACCTGTGAAATTATTGCATCCTGGGTCAACTAGTTACATATAGCTAAACTATATCATTTGATTACAAAAATAAAATGTAATCAGTTAAAGTCACTGAGAAAAAAATAATTAAATCGCTGTTAATTATGAAAATGTATCATCTGAATATTTTTTCACACACGTACAGATTTAATTGATATATTTCATAAACTACCTTGACTACTCTAAAATATGAGTCAGATGTTTCAGGAGTTAAAGACGTTTGCTTATTTCCTATTTGGCCGATATATATTTATTTGTTAAATTGAACCGTTTTACCACCCCGTTGTTAGATGCCGTGTCATTTCCCTTCATAGGTGTGCAAAAACTTGATTTCAAAACAGTATCATAGCTATTAAACTTTCTTGTTGTGTTTTTAAATATGTATTTAATCTCCAAGCAAATCTGATTTTGTGGTTGGTTGTGCTTTAAAATGAAATGATCACAATCCTAATTTAAGTGATGAAGGATTTTGAAAAGTCTGACGGTAATTAGTTGTTGAGTACTCTAATGTTAACCCCTGGCCTGTTTACACGTTTCAAAAGATTAACGGCTGAAAACATTACAAGTCTTAAAACATGTAATCAAATGTTATCAGTTACATTACTTTTTAAAGAAATTGATATAGTTACACAAACTTTTAGATTTTAAATAGGGTAATTTGTGATCTATAACCTATTACAAAGTTCATAGTAACCTCCCCAAAACTGTGCGTAAAAATAATTCTACCAAGGTCTCAGCTACAGCTAAACGTTAAAACAAAAACTTAAGGTCCTTGTTGGACGTTTTGTGAGGAGTGTGTGTGAAAACCGCGTGGTTTGAAAGAATTTTTTTTAAGTTTATATATGTGATTTTACTACAAACTATAAGCATTCTAACTTAGAAACATAATATGTTTTTATTTATTTAATTTTTTCCAAACAAACCTGTGGTTCGCAGTTAAAAAAGTCATAAGAGTGTTTATTGTGTTTTGAAAAGAAAGTAAGTTATGGTATATAAATAATAATTGTTTTTATTGTTTAACATCAACCACAATGCGTTTATGTATTTATTCTGCTTCATGTATGCAACGGTTACCATACACACATTCAAGAGAAATGCATAAACTCAATTGTTTTAAACAATCTAAACCATTTAGTCTGTCATTAAAAAACATACATTTTTTTTCTTCAAAAAATTTTTGTTCACACTCTGTACATCATAAAACAAAATAAATGTAAAATAAATAAAACAACACTTAAGAAAAAATATAAAGTTAAAGAAAATGTAGGGGGAGTAACAGATTTTCACATTAAGAAACCAAAGTCCTCTAATGAAGAATACAAAAATATTGCTTTGGGACTTTTCATTCCTTTTAACGTCTCCAAATACATCACAAATTCCTCTTTAAATGCCAGTAAACGTGGGGGAATTTTGAAAAACATACATTTATGAATGTACAATTTAGTGCCAGAAGTTAATATTAACAAAACATATTAAAGAATTTAGACTACTAAAGTAAGTGTGAGTGGCTTATTAAAATAAAATAAAACAAGGACTTTTGTTTAGATGAAAAATAAAGATCATATAGGCTAACCTAGTTTTAAAGTAACTCATATACATAGATGTATCTAATGGCGCTTTTCCATTACCAGTACCAGCTCGACTCGACTCGGCTCGGCTCGCTTTTCGCTCCGTTTTCCATTGCAGATAGTACCTCCACAATAGTACCTGGTTGTCATAGCGACGCTGCAGGAAACTGCCGTGACGTAATCTTCTACGCGACACACACCCGCTACCCACACACACAGGACAATGGAGGAAATCGAGTGCATGTTGTTTTTGATCCTCGGGATGTTGCTGTTTCTCACAGCAAGAAGACAAACGTTGTATATATCATGCAATCTCTGGCCAAACTTTTTAAAAATGGCGGGGTTATTCTGGATACTATCTGGATACTATTGCTGGCGCGTGTAATGATGACGCAGTGAATAGTGACGATTCTCTCTGACCAATCAGCAGTCTGCTGTGTTTTCACGTCACATTATAGTATCGCCTCAGCTCGCCTCAGCTCGCTTGGAACCTCGCCGGAGGTGGTACGAAAAAAAGTACCTGGAAGCCGGTACAGGTACAACTTTTACACAGTGGAAAACCAAACAGAGCCGAGTCGAGGCAAGGTGGTACTGTGTAGTGGAAAAGCGCCATAAAGATCCTGAAACAGTCCATACAGCAGCAGCAGCTATATATGTTCCAAGGGTTGGGTATAGAATACCAGAAAGAACATCTAATCATCCGTCAGTTTATACTACAGAAATGATTGTCATATTTTTGGCTCTTCAGTGGGTTGAACACATTAATATACCTAAAGTAGTCATATGTTCAGACTCATTTTCAGCACTATCAAGTTTAAAGAGTGGCGAATCTTCAACTAGACAAGACATTTTGTCAGAGTTTGTTCAGAATACAAACAAAACAAATATTTATTTTGTATAGATACCTGCACATATAGGAATAGAAGGTAATGAATAGTGGTTCAGATAAAAACATTAAAATGTCAGACATCGTATTTAATACTCCAATGAGTAAATTAGAAATAAAAGGGTTAATTAAAAAAATAAAAAAATAAAAAGATACATGGCAAATTAAATGGGATGGTGAGAATAAACGACGGCATTTATATAATATTCAAAGAACAGTTGCAAATGAAAGAAGAATTTAGGGGATAGAAAGGAAGATCTCGCCATAGAATTGGACACATTGCACTTAATCAATCATTATTTATAAGAGGAAAAACATGTGTCTGGACTTTGTGTTAAATGCGATCTCCTGAATCACTTGAACCTATTTTAATAAAATGTAAAAGATATGACAACAAAAGATTACAACTTACACAAGCACTTATTATAGAAATAAATCAGATCTCATTTTAGAAAATGTTAAATAAAGATGTGACTATAGAAATGTTTCAATGATTAAGTATCTCAAAGTGTTGATAAACAGGATTTAAAGAATCACTACTAAGTTTATTATTATCATTCATTTTATTTTTGTATTTCTTTTATCTCTTATGTTTGAGTTAGTTTTCATTAAGGTCAATGCTCCACACTCCTGCCCTGTAGGTGGCGGTAAATGCACCTAAAGCCTTGCGTGAAAGAAAAAGAAGGAGTGGTTTGAGTGGGACCGGACGTAAGCATTCTGAGTGTGTCAGCGGTGCTGTGAGGTTGTTTTACCGGAGGCTTCGCAAATTCTGCTGGGAGATCTTTTTATTTTCTTTCATTTAACTCTCTGTTAGTAACAGTCTAGATTTTAAAAATTGTAGTTAGTGGTAAAGTGCAGCATAGATTTGACAAGTATCTTGTCTGATGTATTTTATTTTAGATCCGCGTAAATGCCTACCATCTTTTTTCTTTTGCTTTAACTTTTCATCCCAACGTGACAAACACCAACTTTTCTGGTTTGTATCGTTGCTTTACATTCGCTTCTTTTTTTTAGTTTGAGGTAAGGTACAAATGCTATAAAACTCTGTAACCTAGTTTTCTAGCTGGAAACAAAACACCTTTTTAAATTGTAATGCTACAAACTCTCACATCTTTTTCACGTGTTGCTTAACGAAACATATCTGATAGTTATTTGACTTGTTTGTTTGTTTTAGATAAATAACCAGTAACCTAGTTTTCTTTTTAATTAATTTGTAACAACTTTAACAATGCTTTTACATTGTTTCAATTTCGTCTGTGTTTATAACCTTTTTTCTTGAAATGCACCGCGTATTTAAAACCTTAATAAAATCTTCCCTTATACCATTTTCATGATTTCACCCTTTTCAGAGTTTAAAAAGCACAAAGATCCCTACACATTTTCCCTCCCTCCGAAATTCCTTCTTAGGTTCATAAGTTCATATTTAGGTCACTGGGCTGTACAGGGAGGGGAGGGAGGGTGTACAAACAGGTGTCCAGAACAGATGGCTTTTATGACCCTCATCAATCAAATTTTTGGAGACAAGCCGCACTGGATCCTCTCTGCCGTTAACAGCCCTCACGTCATCTGAGTCCGCCCAGAGTGCGTTCGAGCATCTTAAAAACCTTTTCTCTACTGCTCCCATTTTAATTACTCCCTACATTTCTGACCAGTTCATTGTCGAGGTTGATGCTTCAGAGGTGGGCGTCGGGGCATCCTCTCCCAACGCTCACCTTCTGATGGCAAGGTGTACCCGTGCGCCTATTTTTATAGTCTGTAGCCTCCTGAACGCAATTATGATATCGGCGATCGCGAGCTACCTGCAATTCGTTTGGCTTTGGAGGAGTGGCATCACTGGTTGGAGGGAGCGTCAGTTCCGTTCGTTGTTTGGACAGATCACCGTAACCTCGAATACATCCGCTAAGAGACTGAACGCGCGTCAAGCTCGATGGGCTTTTTTTCGCCCGCTTCGAGTTTTTCATTTCTTACCGTCCCGGATCTAAGAATGTTAAACCTGACGCACTTGTCTTGCCTTTTCAGTTTCAATTCCTCTGTCTCTGCTCGACGTGCGGTCCTTCAGTGGGGCCATACATCCAAATTAGCAGCCCATCCCGGAGTTAGAGGTACTCTTGCCTTGGTTAAACAGTGTTTTTGTTGGACATCCCTTGAAAGATGTCCGTCATTTTGTTGCAGCTTGCGCCATTTGCGCTCAATACAAGTTCGGACGTTCTCCCGCGGCTGGTCTTTTGAGACCATTGGCTGTTCCGTCTCGCCCGTGGTCACACATAGCTCTAGATTTTATTTCTGGTCTTCCTTCGTCAGCCGGGCAAACCGTTATCTTTACAGTCGTCGATCGCTTTACCAAAGCAGCGCACTTCAACTCCCTTCCACCAAAGAAACAGTTCAGTTTATGGTCAATCTCATTTTTAAACTCCATGGTCCTTCCCTCTGATATAGTTTCTGACAGGGGCCCCCAATTCGGTCGCATCCTGCACAGTCTCGCTTTTAAAAATCCCGCTTCTTGGTTCGAGCATCTCCGTCTGGGCCGAATACGCCCATAATTCTCTCCCATCCTCCGCAACCGCTCTGTCGCCTTTCCAAAGTTGCCTTGGATACCAAGCCTGGCTCTTTCTATCCTCTTCTGCCCTCTTCTGGTCACCGGCCTTTTAGCACACTCAATCATTAACTCTCCTCTTCCCAGCTGTTCCCTATCTTCTCCTGCTTTACTCTAAGTACATCACACCTGTCCCCTTTTCTCTCTGATTACGTTTGCTACTTCTTCCCTCTCTTTCTCCTGTCTCTGTCAAATTGTTCGCTAAACACTGATAAAGAAGTCTCATGTTGCACTTCCTCTCTATTTAGTCCTGTCTTGTCGTGTTTTCATCTAGCAGCTAGTATTATTTGCTTCGCTCTAACCTATGTTCTGCTCTGTATCAGTGCTGTGCTTGATAGAACTACTGCAGTACCCCGCTGTGCTTCATCTGTGTATGCTCCTGTGTGACCAGAGGCTAGCCACCATCTGTGCCCAAGCTTCCTCGTTGAACTCCGTCTAAGCTTGAATTCAAGTAGATTTTTCCGTTGCTGATTACTGGCCTGATGTTTTGGCTGTGTCCGTTGTAATTATTTTTCAAGAATATTTCTGTTTTTTTTTTCACCCTACTGGTGGCTGCCTCATTTACCTTTTAATAAAGAACCTATTGACTGTCATTTCACTATTGGGTCCTCTATCACCTTATAACATTTTCACTTTGTTTCGATTTCCTCTTCACAACAGGAACCATAAACACCATTTATTCATCCTCCATCATTATACTATCCTCATCTGCCGTAGCTTCTATCACTTCTTTCATCATATCCACGTCTAGGGTCTTTGAAACGGTATCAGTACTCCTCTCATTAATCACCGTATTTTTTTCTTTCTCAGCATTTACCACTTCAGTAGACTTTTGAGTACCTGAGGGGAGCGCAGCTTCTTTTAGCACCTGTGCAACATTCTGATTATTCACATCATTTTGAGGCACATTATTCTGTTTTGGACAAAACCTAACTTGGTGGCCTGTCTCCCCACACTTAAAACATTTCATAGTCTCTTTTGTGGCAAAGATCACATATTCAAAACCCTCTACCTTATTTTAATGCTATATTTAATTTTTCCACATCACCCTTCAGAATCATGAAAAACTGTCTACGACAGGATAACACATGTTTCAAAAGTGAAGATTTGCATCCAAGTGGAATCTTTTTCAGTGTTGAAACAATTTGCCCATGTCTTGCTAATTCGCATTCTATAACCTCATTGCTGATGAACGGGGGGACATTTGAAATCACTACTTTTTTTGCTGGATTAGCGAAAAAACTCCAGTGTGCTTGTCTTTGATCACAATTCCTTTTTCAATGACTTGGTTAACCTTTTCGATCGTCTCCAAAAACAATACAATTGCACTATTCATTCTCGATGCCGACTTAATACAACTATGTCCAACAACCTTTCCAACCACGAGGCTACATTCCTCAATGGAACAATCTACTCCGACCGGTACTTTAATACCATGCCGGCGCGTCAACTGTTCAAACGCCATGGCTACAAAACAACTACACTATAATAATATAAGCAAAAGAGAAAAGATAGAGTAAAGATCACAACACACTCCACTCGCTCGTACCACTCGCGCATGTGCACCAAGAGAGAGAGAGAGAGAGAGAGGGAGAGAGAGAGTTTAAATGAAAATCTTTTAGGTTAAAGATGTGATTTAACTACAAGTATCATACCTTAGAAACATAACACTACATTATGTTCCCCATACCCCCCCCCCCACCAAAAAAAAGTCTGATATGTATATAAATTAAGTTTTAAAAAATTATTATTATTGATTAATATGATAGAATCACACTTAAACGTACAGTATGGGATTTTTGGCCACCAGGGGTCACTCAATCAAAATAATAACATAAGACTTACTTTGATGACGTCGGGAAAGAGCGTAGGCTCATGGGAGTTGTTGTTCATTGGAACACGCGCTCTGTCGCTCCCCACATTCCTCACTCATTTTAACTGAGGCCGGCGACACACTGGATGCGTGGCGCAAGCGTCTCAGCTGCGTGGCGTGTCAGTTTTTTAATTCGGCTCCCATGTTAATAGGTTAGAGCTTGCAGACTGCCTGCGTGAGACGCGCGGAAAACGGGTGCATGCTAGAAATAGAACCGACGCGTGTTGGAAGTGTTTCCAGGCAAAATATAATAGGAAAATATGTTTATATGTAATTTTGTACACAAATACATATTAATTCATGACATTTTGATGTTTGAAAGTCTATAGGTTGACATAAATTCAGATATAAATGTAATTTAAAAGACAAAAAAATAATTATCGATTTTCAAATATTGCACCTGTCAAACATAGTCTATTTTGCCGTCAATACTGTTAACGGTGTCCTTTAACAGTAGGCTTTATATTTATGTTCAACATGAAGTATAGATTTTGTTGTCATGAAGACAAGAGCCTGGTCTGTCAGCGATCTCTATGTCACCTACAGCAGCAGCAGCGCGCCGAGCCGCGTCAGGCACGGTTCTGGTGTGTAAAGACACAGAAAACGTGAGGCAGCGGCCACGCTTCTGGCATGCAGTAGAGACGCCACGCAGCCAGTGTGTCACCGGCCTTAGTATTTTGACAATCACGTATTTTCGAACGGAGAGATATATGAATTATCAGACCCCTATCAAATCAATATTCCATCTAGCTAGTAGTAATATATGTTAAAAAAAAACACGGTTGCCTTTCGTTAATAATTATAATTACGTTTATACTATGATATCGAACAAGATAGTGAACTGCATTTGAAGCTACTTTATCCAGCTACATGTAGATATAGAACACATGTAGATTTACATTATACTCTACATGAGAGCTAGTCCGTCTGCGTTTTACACAAGACATCATCGTTTCACAAAATATACGGATAGATATAGTTAGCTGAATGGATGCATACCTGTTTATTAGAATGCAAGCATCTCTCTGTAGTTTCAGCTTGTCACAAAGCTCTCTCTATCTTGGAAATGCAACTCCAATATTTACCCGTGTCTTGTTTCTTCTCTTGTCCCAAAACCTTCTCGGATCATTTATTTCACCCGTACGTTTGCGCTTCACAGAACGTGCAGGCAAAGCATAATCATGATCCATAACTAAGTTATTGATTGAGGTATAAATACGAATATAAATATAAAATATAATAGTCTCGATCAAGGCTAGCTACTACTTTTTCTTCTTCGTCTCCTCTTTGCTTCTGTTCACCTTTGTATTTGGCGGTTCCGCAGGAAGTTAGATAAACTAGAGGGGTCAAAGTTTATATAACGCCATAGACGGGCGACAAAACGGAAATAAAGAAACGTGCGTGTCTTCTAATTAAACTATAAATTTCTCCGGATTTGAAAGTTCGTGGAAACTGTCGGGATAATGTAAGTACACAACTAAAAAATATATATAACATAGATATAGTGATATCTGCTATTTTTAAAGCAGAAAAATTACATATTGCTCCTTTAATTTATGCGTTTTTATGTATTTTTACTGTTTAATGTACTCACTGGTTACCGTATACTCATTTAAGATAAATGCATAAAATCGTTTTGCATAAAATTGTTTTAATCAAATTTAAAGCTTTTAGTCTGTTATTACAAATATCTTAAAGGTTCCGTTCTTCGTGATCCCATGTTTTAAAATTTAGTTAGTGTGTAATGTTGTTGTTAGAGTATAAATAATATCTGTAAAATTCTAAAGCTCAAAGTTCAATGCCAAGCGAGATATTTTATTTAACAGAATTCGCCTACAAAAAACGACCCGTTTGGACTACATCCCTCTAGTTCCTGCAGTAATGACGTCACTAAAACAGTTTTTTGACTAACCTCCGCCCACAGGAATACACAAAAAGGGGGGCGTTGTCTTGTTGCGCTCCGACGGATAAGAGGAAGAGTTGCGTTTGTGTTTTTCGCCATGTCGTCGAAACACTGTTATTTTAATCTCGGAGTCCAATCACCTTTGTTTGGGCTTCCCAGGGACGCTGTACTTGGAGATTAATGGTTACAATTTATGTTTAACTCGGTTCCCGAAAATTATAATCCACATGTAAAACTTTGTGCAGCACATTTTGCTGAGGACAGCTTCCTCATCTCAATCAGTTTAATGCCGGATTCGCACAAAGATTATTCCTGAAAGGTGGAGCAGTTCCCTCTTTGTC
>NC_081770.1:16989954-17044954 GCF_963082965.1 Carassius carassius | reverse complement strand
TCTTAATTGTGAACATTATGGAACATTTTGCTCCGTTTTGGTTGGATTTAGGAAATTGAATAAAATAAATTACTTTGTCTATCCTCTCAGGATGACTGAAATTAGAAAAATGTGTTTTTTAATTTTTTGTAGCATGAACACCATTAAACCTATGCGAGCTTCGGATCTTCCAGTGTATCTCTATGGCGATGAAACCTAAAGATGTCCGAGTGCCATTGGCTCATCTGTGCTGAGGGGAGGGGCTTACCGATAGGTCAATTATTACATTTTTTATTTTTTTTGCTTTACTTAATTGGCGCAGAATTTTTTCATAATTTTTTACTTACAGTAGGTTATTTGACAACACAGGATGCAAATGGTCTATGAATGCCGTAATGCTTTCCTGGAAAAGCTATTACCATCTATTGCTTATTTCTCTGAGCTTTTCTCAATCTTTCTTTCTCTATCTCTCTTTCAGCATGCTTTAATTTGATTGTGGGCCAATCCACGCCTGATCTTCCAGGCAAATGCCCTCCCTGCGTTCTCAGCCAAGAGAAGACTCTTGTTGAAAGCACCCAAGAGGTCTGCTGAATCCTGACATTTGGGATGAGATGGCAAAATGTCACAGTCATTAGAGGGAAAAATACGCTCAGTCAAACAGCCCCGGGTAATTTTCTTTCTTGCCAAACGGCTTTGTAATTTATTGTTGGAAGCCTCACCTCGCATAAATGATTGCAAGAAATGTACAGCATTGCATTACTTCTCCTAACAACATCCCAGCTAACCTTTAATCAATGACAGACGAGTCGTTCAGATAATTACTTGTGAAGATTTCAAATATGCAATTGTATTTATGTAACCTCTACAACACATTGTAAACCTTTCTAAAATGATTGCTTCGAGTTTACAGATTGTATGTTTTTGATTTTGCAAAAAAAAAGTCATTATCTGGGAGTACAGGCGAAACAGTTCTTTGTTTTGATTCACTAAAAATAACCAGCTCATAAGAGTAAATCATTTAGGAACCAGACTAGACCAGTCACTTTGAATGTTTTGGATTTTCTCAAAAAAAAAGCCAGGTTCATAAGAGTAATTTGTTAGGGAATTTAACTACACCGATCAAAATTTAGTCTTTTATTCGCTAAAAAGAATCATATCAAAAGAGCCATTGCTTGAGGAATTCGACTACACCAGTTGCGCATATGAGGAGAACATTGTTTGAGATATATTGTGTTTTTTTATTCAGGAATAAAATCATTATCATAAGAGTCATTCTTTATGGAATTTATTTTCATTGGTCGCTTTATGGGTCTTTGATTCTCTAAAAATGATCACCTCTTAAAAGTCATACCTTCCTGAATCAGACTATATCAGTTGTGCTTTTTATTTTGAATCACTAAAATCAACTGGTTTAAAAGAGTCATTAGTTGGGGAAACAAACCACGGTGGTGAACTTTATGCTTAGTTTGATTGGATAGAAAAATTGGTTCATAAGAATAATTTGTTCAGAAATGAAACTACACTGGTTAGGGTGGTTATGATTTTGATTGACAAAACAAAGGCATCTGCTTGGAAATCTGACTACATTGCTTGTTACAGTCTTTAACTTACATAAAATATCTAATTTAAGGATCTCTAAGAGTCATTAGTTTGGTAATCAAACCACAGTGCTGGCATGTCATGTTTTCAATTTGATAAAGAAAGACAATTTTCTCAAGAATCAGAACACAGTCAGTCACACTGTATGTCTTGGATTCGCTAAAAGAAAAATTGCCTTAAAAAGAGTCAATCCTTCAGGAATCGTACAGCATTGGTTGCACTGCTTGTTTTAATTCACAAACTAGTTCATAGTAATCATTTGTTCAGGAATACTACCACAACCGGTCTGGAACACAGGACCGAATTTGAACAGTAATGTGAAGAACTGTAGGTGCTATTTATTGCTTTCCCCTTGTCAAAGAACAATTGATAGCAATTCCCTTTATAAATGAGTCCCCAATGGTATTTTACTCCAAGTCAGAAAGAATTGGCTTTAAAATGGATGGTTTATTTACTGTTTGAATGCGTCTAGTCAGTCCAGGGTCAAGAGTCTATTTCCAGAGATGGTTTGGGTGAATTGCGCTCTCTGAATAGACTTATATTTACGCATTCACTTCCTGAGCTTTATCATCTTTGTAAGCTTTTCCGAAAACACTATAAACAATGGGTATGACGTTCCAGTCTACAATGTTCATTTTACTAGCAAGACCATAAAGAGTATCCACTAATAGAGTAGTCAGAGCCAAAAGAAGTCACATGAAAGAATAATTGATTGGATGTTTTGGTATGAAGACTTGGGAAAAATGAACATGAAAATTTAATTAGATGTCTGCTAAAGCATGAACGGCTTCCTATCCATCTTTTTGATCCAAATCTGACTTGAAAAATGCAGAACATCGCCTCACCAGAATATCTATCCAGATTCCAGACTCACAGGAATGTAAAGTCCCAACCAGAGCGCGACTGGAATGTAACAAGCATTTTGCGCGTATCCAATCGGACCAGAATACCTCCTGAATTACCTGGTTAATAAAGAAAATGATGAATCATGAAGGAACGGGACCTCAGGCATGATCAGAATTCTTGTGCCTATCCATCACAAAGAAATGTTATGGAATTAGAACACTGAACATTCCGGAGGACAGGGGGCCACCTGTTCAGAATGCAACCGCTTTAATGAGGCTAAAACGAACGATGCGGTTTGGAATACAGCATATCTCGGAGCTCTATGTAAACTTAACCATCCGCTACCAGGGTGTTATCAAAGGCAAACAGCTCTCATAACATCAGACTTCAGATGCCAAGCTCATCAAGATGCTTCAATATACAAAAGGGAAGATGATTGGATTTGGAATGGTGTAGTTACAGTACGTAGGTAAATAGCTGAGGTGAAATTGAAAGGTTCATAAATATAAAAAAATGAAAGCTAGTCTAAAGAAAATCTTTATATGCTTACAAAATAAAATGATAACATTATATTATATAAAATAAACAAGTATATGTATAATTTACATAATTAAAAATCCATAGATAATAGTATGGGTTTTGTATACATACAATAACTCATTTAAAAGTAACTCATATATAACTCTTATAATAAATCATACTGTGCACAAAGGATGGGTGTAATACTGCAACCAAATGCGACAGAGAAACTTCAGATTCAAATTTTCCAAAGCAATGAAAAAAAATGTAATAAAAGAATAAAAATAAAAGGTATCAAGTACATGTGTTTCAAATACTGCTGCTGTTGTTGTTCTTTCAATAAGCACATTTAAAAGGTGTACAATAAATGAAATTCCACAGGAACATACAATAATAAACTTTTTTTTTTTCAAATCATGGCATCACATAAAATATAAAAAGGTGTTATAATTTACCCAGTTAAATTAAATAACTGATTACTGATTAAATAAAGTAAACTGACTCCAATATATTTTTCCACATCATGCTAAAGTTTTCAGACTATGAGCCATTCATACTTAAAGGACTGATTGTGGAAATGGAATGTTCAGAAACAGTTGCTCAGCCTTTTCAAACTTCTTTTGCCCCCAAACAAAGAGCTAACTTTTTTTAAAGTATATCAGGGCCTTTACTACTAATCACAGAACCGGCTTTAGTATGAGATGCGCATGATCATCGCATTCGATTACTTGCACAGCCCTAGTCTTTTAAGTGGATACAAACAGCTGAGAAAGAAAACGTAACAGTATATTTGATCCGGACAGCTCTTAAAGTGACAGCAGTCTAATATTCCTGTTGTCTGTCATTTATGTTACTCAAACAAGAAAAGAGATAAAATCTCTCACTGCTCTTGACTAAATCACTTTTGTAACTTTAATAAGAAATATATATTTAATTGTCATATATATCACAGTGAAGAATATGCAGAAAAATGTGCGTTTTTATTATTTTGTACTATGTATGTAGCATTTCTTGTTTATTTGTTCTACTGTAGTTCTTTCCTATTGCTTGTAATTACGTTTAAAAGTTTCTCCTTATTTAATTGCTGACTGATTACTCAGTGTTCTTTTTTTATTATAGCATTCGTTTTTTTGTGATATTTAAACTTGTGACAAGAATTTATAAATGTCTATGGTACCAACATTTTGTATTTCATAAAGACCTTATTTAAAGCAAAAATAATAATATATTGTGATGCATACCGTTAACATAGAATACAAATACTTATATCATGACATAAGATTTTGGTCATCTCACCCACCCCTACTGTGAACTTACTACACATACTTAAACAGAAAAGTACCCATAATGCACTGATATGCTAAAACCAATGTCTATCACTGGATATGGAATAGAAAACAACTATTATTTATTCTGTTTGCACTGATATTCTGCACACTGGAATGCACTGGAATGCTAAAATGCCCTACACCGCACGCAAATTATGCTAGCATGCTAATCCAAACATATTTAGCCATGTTTCCTAACTCTAACTCACTTTAAAATACTCAAGGACTTGGCTGGACTTCTCACAGACTTGTTCTGTCAGATTTAATCACAAACTACAACTAAACTGGAGATTCTTATCAGTTTCATTCATGAAAACACCACGTCAAGAACTGAAGTAGCCTTTATGTTCTGAGCGAAACTTACTATAACAACAAACTGGTCCTTAGGGTTTCAGGCCTGAAAGTGGCATTGAAACCAATTTCAGATTTTACAGGAAAGTTCCAATCACGAAGAAAAACCCATTAAGGGTGTTGGAATAGCGGCTGAATGGTTGAGTATAAGAGACATGCTCTCAAATGGGATTGTCGCGCCACTCGCCCTCTGCACAATATTGTCCACTTTCCCCGGAGACAACCTGAAGGGAATGATGGACAGGTAAAATTGACCTGTGAGTTTAGGAATGGTGGCATCTTTTTTATACAGTTTAGATGCCTGCTGTGGCTTCCTGCATTTCGGTAGTTTAGCGAGAGATGGGAAGCAAAAATGATAGAAAGAAAAGAAACAGTAGGGGGGAAGGCAAGCTGATGAGTGGGAGGAAGACGAAATATTTTCTTTCTTATTTGTAAAACTGCATAAAATGAACCCACCAAGGATTTTCTATCTCTCTAGTGACGAGAATAATGAGCCGAGTTTTTATTTTCTAGTTGAAAGGCTTTTTTCTTGTGCGGGAGAATGTATAATATCAGATTTGTTCTGCATTCTGGCCAACATATTACAGGAACAGTTCATCCCAAAAAAAAAAAAAAAAGACAATTCATCACTTACTCACCCTTAATGTCTTTCTGTATGACTTTCCTTTGTGGAGCACAAAAGGAGATTTTTTTGTCTTTATTCATAATAAAAAGTAAATGGTGACCATAGCAGTTAAGCAAGATTTTTAAGCCAAGAACAGAAAATATAAAAGATCAGATTTTATATCTGATCCAAAATCTAATTTAAATAAGAAAATAACGTTTTTGTTAGAGAAAATGTAAGATTACCATAATGTCAGAATCCCAAATGTTGCCATTAATATAATCTGTAATGAATAGATCTGAATTATATTTGGAAAAAAAAATGCTAAATATTCAACAGTGATCCCAGACTTTTGGATTGTATTTGTTACAGAAATGAGTTTACAATGAGGTACCTCAAACTGCTAATTTTCACTTACCTTAAAGAATTGTTATGTTATAAAAATGTAAATAAATCATGTGAAAGAATGTCCCTCTTTTCTTTGAAGAAAATATGACTTTGTATGAAGTCACTGAAATTGTTCAAACTGTAAAGATGAAAAGTGAGTATTTTCTGTATTGGTGTTTGATGCTAGTGTTTTTCCTCTCCGTGTGTTCTGAGTGACAGTGTGTGTTATCTCAGTGAGGGTTGTGTGTAGTGTTTGGCTGCACTGAGCCTGTTTTGAGCCATGTGTTAAGAGTCGTGTTGCTTGGAATGAGTTTTGCAGGTGATGTGAACTGTTTAGCTCAGGTGACTGTTGCTAGTGCAGACTGTAGTTAGAGTTTTGCACATGTAGATCCAGTTGTGCTCACTGTCATTTAGCAATCAAAAAAAAAAAACTGTAATTAACATGATTTAAAAATAATTAAGCATATATTATTCTCAGTTAATGCTGACTTTTGTTAAACAAGTTGTATCTGTTAAACATTAGTTAACGGACCTAACATTACCTAACAATTAAAAGTTATAATTTTATTAACTAACATTGACAGATATTAATAAACACTGTAACAAAAGAAATGCATTTACTAAAATGTACTAACAATGATCATTAACTAACATTAAATAATGGGACCTTATTGTTAAGTGTCACTGAAATCTCTATTACTTTTAAATTTTTAATACTTTTTCAGGCCTGGAAAAACTATTTAAAATACATAACAAGAAAATATTTATACTGCAACTCGGTCATTTCAAAATATAATCTTCCCATATTTTGCAACTGACTCGCTCACATTAACTTTAATTTCAGGAAGTGATGGGATGATATATCAAGCGTTCAATTACTGAGTAATCCATCACAGAATCTATCATGCCGTGGAAAACGAATCATAGTTGCTGGATTTATACTGGCCTCCCTCGGCATCCTCCCATCACCTGGTTTCCCCAATCATCAGATAGATTATACCTGACAAGATCCACCGCTGGCACCACAAGACACCAGATCAGACAGCCCTGACTGAGAGCTGTGAGGTAAACGTGGCTTGTTGTCTTGAGCGTTAAGGAAATAAATTGACTTCAAATGTCTGCTGTCAGAACTCACTGTGCATATGGAAAAAGTTACTGTAGGAAATTATGACCTTTGTTAACAAAACCTGCTTGATCTCAGCTGTGAAATGTTATTTATTACAGGTCTTGATAACATTCTGATGAATTTAAGCAATAATTCCAATTGTTTTCGATTCATTCATGCTGTCGTTTGGTTAGGATAAGTCAAAGTCTTGAAATACGGTTCTGAAAAGGTTACTGTGATGAATGCTGATTGATCTTGTTAACACATTTGAACTATAAGACAAACTTATTCGACGTAAGAAACTCATGCTAGTATGTAATATTTTGACATACATTTAAATTTGCTAGATGCTAACACTCAGAACAGATCTGAACATTAGTATCTAGCTAAAATAGGCAGTTGCCTTCATCGTATAACTTATACAATTACACATTTCTAGCATGCATTTGGCTAAAATCTAACAAAACTTCTAACATTTAAATGAATTCTTCAAGTTTTTTATTATTTCTTAAAAGTTTCTTAAAAGAAATACATTTAACTACATGCTAATAATATCCTGCTAGAGATGTGTATATACATGAAATCTAACAAAGCTTCAGTGTTAATATTTATCATTATCATCTAACTTTAATTTAATATATATTTAATATTCTATATTTCTTAACTTTGAAGCAGTTTCTTTTGTTGTGCAAAAGAAACTGAAGCCAAAGCTGTATGAGCTCACATGGGCTACTTGCATATATAATTTTAACATACTATAATTTACAATCCACAAATTCTTAACCTGCATACTATTTATAACAGAGAGTATGCAAATTAGAATGCAAGTAGGAGAGAGAGAGAAAGTGAGAAGTCTCAGCTTTTCCCTCAATAGATCTAAACAATACCACTGAATACAGTAACAGCAACATAAAGTGTCAATATACTACTTCCACTTATAATAATTACTGTAAAATTAATCAAAAGTGTTGCGGTTAGGATCGAAGAGTCACAGAAAAATAATCAAATTTTAGTTATGCTACCAGAAGGCAGGGAGAGGTGAAGGTCATGTTTCACATTGATTTCTAAAGAAGCATGTAAAATGTGTCCCACCACACCAAGGCTATTTGAGAAAAATGTCAGGGCTCAGACAGTCCTTAGGCAAAATCTGTTGAAAATCTTTTATAAATGCATCATTTAACCCTTAGGGGCAGAGACGGCCAGTTTAAACCAGACAGAGAGACAAAACTGTCAGCTTTCTGTCAGCAAGTTGAGATAAAATACACCTATTCAATTTTATAAATATCTAGAGATTACAGAGCTCCTCAATATTTTTTGTACAAACAAATATAAATAAGCTATCTTACAAAAAAAAAAAAAAACGCATTGGCTATGCGACTACAAGTGACATTTACACAAAAGAAGTCACAGCAAACCCAAAAAAAGTGGCTTACTGTTAGCTGGCGATAACCCCAGTTCCGCCCACTGCAAATATTTAAACCAAGCACATTAAATGGCTCAGTTTAGCTTGTTTTCTTTACTAGCCTGATGGCCTTGGAGTGCCCCACATGCTGTTTGGTTTATTTTAGAAGTGTTTAGATATGGCTGAGGCAGCTGCCAAGCTCTTTCATTCTTTGGAAGCTTCCAGAGTGCCTAGCCAACCACCTAGCTTTGAAAATGCTCCACTTGCTGAGTAAAGGTGGCAAGCTGCCATTTATGACTTGATAAAACTTGGCTTAATAGGAAAAGTCATATATTTATGGATTTAGGCTAAGCACATTTGTGTGTGTGGAATGCTAACTGTAAATGAGGATACTAAGGCAGAATTGTTAAATCACAATACAGACGGGTATTAGCTTGAAAGATCTATAAATTGCCATGCTAAGCTTAATAGCTGGCCTGTCAGTCTTAACGCTGAGCAAACCATCTCATTGTCTCCACAACTCAAAATGTCACCAGGCTCAGAAGCATTGGGCATAATTACAAAACTCAAAAAGACAAATCGCTAAATAATAGCAAGAGCAAAGGCAAGGAAAGGCCGGGTGTCCATCATGGACTACAGGCTGCAATTTCAAAATCGATTCACTCCCACAAAAGACAAGTGGCTATTCTATGACGTCAGGCCTTGGGAATAGTAGCCTCATCTCTACTTGATGAATGTGTCAGCACTTGAAGCACGGCGGGGAAACAATGATGAAGCTCCTTCTCAGCAAGAAGAAATATACAGAAACATTGTGAAAGAGATTAGAACGATTGCTCACAGAATCTTACCACCCACTCAAGTCTTGAATAATTTAAATTGAACACTTCCTGTTGTGAAAGGAAAGATAAAACAACGATTCCAGTCAGAGGTATATCACTTTAACTCTGAGGTCAGGGAATAGTCAGAATACCCATTTGGACTTAATGTGGCAAAAATGTCATTTGTATTGTTTATCCCAGATAAGATGCTAAAGCTAACGTTTTTGCTAAAGATAAGAATGGAATTACTACACCTTTCCTCTCTCTCGCTATCCAGCCTCAACAAATGATAACACATATCTTTCTACATGGACCGTCTCCTCGGATCTGCAAGTCCTGAGCTGACAGAAGTGGGGCGCTAACCTGTTTACTTATAAATGGGATATCGGTCAATGCTAGTAGATAGAGCATGTAAGGTAGAAATAGCTACACTCTCAATATTCTCTGCTGTGCTTTTTTCTGTTCAGAGTTCTTTCCCAATAGTGTGTTTCTGTCAGCAATAGTTTGGTTGAGTCAAAGGAGTAGTTCACCCAAAAATCATCCATTCATGTCGTTCCAATCAACTTCTTTTCTTTTCAATATAATAAAAGTGAAGGGGCTGAGGCCTTTCATATCATAAAATATTTCCATATGCAGTCTTCTAAAGCCATACAATGAGCAAAATTTAAGTTCAGATTTAAGAAAGCCATAAAGGTTTGGAACAACATGAGCTAAAGGGGTGAGTAAAATATTTTCATTTTTAGATCAGCTAATCCTTAAGGACTCCAAAGAGTTTATGATGCTGGACATTGTCTAGATTAAACAGAGGCATCTTGTACATTACCAGCCCTGGACATACTGTTCCCAGTGATAAAAAAAACTAATACAAGAACAATCTTTCTTCTTTCAGTCAGAATTTGAGTGTGCCAAGCAAAGTTTTGGCTGCTGTACTTGCAGGTTTCCATAGCTGTACAGATAAGAAAGGCAACAGAGAGCAGCTAAGTGCACTCTCATCAGAATTAGCCCCAAGCATTAATAAGAGGAAACGCAGATAAAAAGGACTGCATAAAAACGGGTTTATATCCAATAGTCCAATTTGTCCAATAGTTTGTGGACAAATTTCTAATAGTTATCCATTTAGGACAGGGGCATCTACTGCATTCAAAAAGCAAACACAACCACAATAGTTTTTAAACTATGCAGTTCAGACAAACCATCACATGCATGATTAAGCTTACCATCATAAGTTCCTTCTGAAAAGATTTTTTCTCCTTGGTCTCCATGTTGAGGCAATCTTCCTTTAGTTTCTCCAGCACTGAAGCAACCCTCTCTGGCTCACTATCCAGCTCTGCTCTGCAAAAATATGTCAAAGGAAGATTCACATAGCCCAGGGCATCAGCAAATGCTCGCCAGTTTCCCAGATTTTCCATAAGTATTGTCCTCACAGAGGCGTAAATGTAAGTGAGAAACTTGCAGGGCTTCAGAATTTGTTCCATCAGCATTGTGCTTGTAAGATCTGGCCCACAAAAGTAAATAGGCTTGACCTTTCCCAAGACAAGCACATTTTTTACATGTACAAGCCCGATCTTTCCCTGATAGTATCCAATGTACCACTCTTTGGTCCATAGTTGTCCTTTGAGTTTGATCTTCTCCTCACTGAGTAGGGCAATAATATCACCTTTTTTATATTCCAACAAGTACTGATTCTTGGTCTGCCTGATAACTGTTTTGATAAGTTTACCAAATTTCAAGTTGGTAATGCAGCGCTCTTGAAACTGTGGGTATTTGGTGGTGATGGCCAGAGGAGACAAAATAATTTTATCAACTTCCTTTTTCTTTAGAAATCGTCTCTGGCCATTGTTTCGTATCCCGGTTTTAGGTGGCGGCTGTGGTGTCTGAACACAAAATTGTGCAAGGATGCAATCCTGATCATCTTTTACCTGGACACGTAACGTGAAGTCAGAAATCTCATCTGCATTCCGAGATGTAATCATGTAGATGAGCCGACTCACCTTGCCTAATTTGATCTGAAACCCACGAACAACCCTAGCCTGATCATTTGCCTTGACCTCATAATTTGACATGTTGGAGTACATGCCTATCTGCAAGTCCTGTGGTCTACCAAGGATAAATTGATGCTTCCCCCACAGTTGTAGGGCAACAGGAGGGGCAGACTTCGCTTGTTTCCCAACTTCACTAACTAGAAGAGTCTTGGGGGCACAGTCATGGCCAAAAATTGCCACCACAGTCTTAAAAGATGGATGAATGTGTTTGGGCCCATAAAGACCCAGTGTAAGTTTCTTCATCATATGGTCCCAAACAGTTGAATTGAAGGAAATATGTTGGGTCTGGACAATAACTGCTACATACATGCAGGGCTCCAAGTTGTCCAGTTGAACCTGAATTGTATCACCATAAATGTAAGCTTGTGGAACAGGAGAGTAAGGACCCTCTTTGCAATCACTTCTTACACACAAAACCTCCGCCATTTGACTTTCTGTCCTAGTTGCAACGGAAACCTTCATCTCTAAGGTAATGAATGACTTAATCTCCATGTTGCTGAGTTTGATTTCAACCACTGGACTGACAGTCGAGCATCTGTCATTGTTTATCTCCAAGGGAGGATCTAGTAGAGCCTTCATAGAGATTTGTTGAGTTTCTCCCACTGCAACATGGCCTTCAGGAACATGAATACTGATATTCGTATCTGGTAGCTGGACTGCCCCTCCACAGCTGTCCAATTTGCAAACAATGTTGGTCTCTACTGGTTGTGTTTGACCCCAGCCTGGGCTCTGCCCAAGGGACTCGAGGTCATGGCAAGATCGTGCCAACTTTCGGTGGTTTAGCCATGCTGTCCTAAAGTCCTCTCTATTCTGAAACTGCTCCGGTGAGGGAGCTTTGAGCCCTGTAAAAAACCCTGATGAATGCAATGAAGGATTTGACTGTGATTGTAAGATAGATAACTCTGATAAACTGTAAGATCTCTTGCTTCGAAAAAAGGGATTGCCCTTGCGAATCATCTGCAAGGCTTCAAAATCAGCACTGGTGGATGTTCCATCAAAGACACTATTGCTGTACCCTTTTGTGTTGCTGGTGGTGGAGATGGGGGCTGAAGGCAAGTCAAACAAAAGCAAATCCATGCTGTTGCACTGGTTCACCTTCTCACTGCTGTTCTGATCAAGAACATCATCCATGGACCCATTTAGGAATGGATTGGTTGAGGAGAGCATGGAAAAGGGGTTGTTGTTGTCATAAGGCTTCAGCGACATTCCAGTCCACTCCCCCAGCAGGTCCAGCTCTTTTGCTCCCTCCTCCGAGCAGTCTCCAAGATTGTCAATCATCCCACTGTCACTTAAAGATGAGTTCCTGTAGTTGATCGGCTGGACATACGTCGAAGGGATGTATCCCATTTCTCGGTTGTTGTGGGCGTACCACCATTCCCCGCCAGATGTGTCCAGCACATAGAGATGATCCCCTTTGGAGAACTTTAGAGTGGTAAAACTGGATGGACAGTAATCCTTTATGGCAACCACTTCCCGTGCAGTTCCAAATGATGTTGAGGGAGCCAAACGCAAGGCACTGGGAGAAGGCACTGTAGAGAGAAACATATTAATAAGAATTACTAATTTGTAATGCAAATGGCACAACCAAATCAAATGCTCTCTTAGTTTATTTGCAGTACAATAAACTGACCTTTGACATCTGTAAGACTCGCCTCAGTCACTCCCTCATCAAGGTCAATAAGAGTGCCCTCTGATTTACATCTAGGGAGCACATTGTTGTTGTTGGTTACTCTGATCCTGTGGGCGGCCATCTTGCATTGTTTACGCTATTTCACCATTGCTCCAAACCTGACAATCAAACACTGGCATTTTTCCATTTTTTCCTGCTGGGAAAACAAAAAGGACAGGGACATTCTTGATTAGCTTTGTGTGACAGGACAAACGCTTGACTCACTGAGAATAATGAGACATGCTGAAATCAGATTATTGGATCATTAAGGCAAAACTCTTCAGAGAGATTGTAGCTAGAGATTAGTGTGATATAGCTAAAGGGACAAACTGGGACAAGACGTAACTTAAATGTAGTGCATGAGATTAAGAGATCTTTAAAGTTGATTACTTTTAATCTGTCTTGGAAGAGGTTTACACATTGTTATGTATTTAGAAGTTAAGTCAGAAACTGTTGGCTTAGGAGTCAAGAACATCTATTTCCAGATGTCAGATACTAGTAAATTCTGAGAGTCTCAAGTATGAATAATGCTCTTTGTTCATTTCATAACATTCACTCTTGTCGCAACTAAGTTTAACTAAAGAAATACATGTCAATTAGGCAAAATCCATCAGAGGTTACTACAATCAATAAGGCATCTTCAGCCATATCGAGGTGTTTTCATCTTCTCAAATGACCATGTGTTCCATCTATGACCTTCACTTTTTCTTTTACTTAATCTCTAAAAATAAAAACTTATTAGTGACATCTCACTGCTAACAAAACAAAGCTAGCATGAAATGAAAATGTACCCAATTTACTAAATGCACATTCTTGGTCTTCTTGTCTATGTTGCTCCAAACATTAAAACACCATCAAAGTCTTTTATCAAAATGTAATGCCTTTCTGCATTTTTGAGACAACAGTTCATTTTTAAATTTTTTTTTGCTACTATCACTAATCCCTCTTTCCCATATTTGATTTCATTTTGAATATTCTTTCAGTAAAATATACTATAATTTACTTACAGCTTTAAAGCAGCATAAGGCTCTATGGATCAATGTTATCACACAGTGTGCACATTTACTTAAGACTGAAAGTCACACTATCACAAATAAGGTAATAAAATTGTCATTTAATAATAAAAAAAACAACAACAATGTAATATGTGCATGTAATTTACAGACCTGATATCTGGATGAAACTGTCTTTTATCATTTAGCGTTTGATTTGCCGGGTTAAAAGATATCAAAGCATATCAAAGGACACCTTGAAATAAAAATCGCATGCATAAGGGCAGCAGGGGTTCCATCAATTAAACAAACTAATACACCCGCTAGGTGATGAATATGAATAAATACCATCCTAAAAGTGAATATATTACTTTTTGTGTCAGCATGGTTCCATAATAAAAAAAAAAAAAAATAAAAAACACCAACTTTTTGCAAACTCCTGTAGCGGTTTATAAAATGATAAATTTTTTCACCTTGTTGTAGATTAGAGGTGCTATTTTTCTGTTATGATTTATGCTCTCTTAAGGTGAGCAACAGCTTGGCTTTGGCGGGGGGAGGAAACAGACTCAATTCCCATGCATGATTGCCTCAACTTCTGTCTGAGACGATGAGCACTATTAATCTGCGCTTGACGTGACAGACATGCAAAACAACACAGAGATGTAAAACAAGCTATAATTAGTTGGAC
Source organism: Carassius carassius (assembly GCF_963082965.1). Taxonomy (NCBI): domain Eukaryota; kingdom Metazoa; phylum Chordata; class Actinopteri; order Cypriniformes; family Cyprinidae; genus Carassius; species Carassius carassius. Next base: position 17,030,625 of record NC_081770.1, on the reverse strand, counting down.
TAAATAATCAAAGAAGCATGAATCGAATCTCAAACAAGACCAAAGGGCCAAGTAACTCAGAGTAGCTGATAATAATTTAATTTCTACACAAAAATTTTACATAGGATGCCATAAATGAGGTTTGAAATGACATGAAAGTGTCTCTGTATAGAAAAGCTGTACTTGGATGAATGCAAGGTTTTGCTGTGGAAAATTTTAAGACGACTCTGTGGAAGTTGAAAGATGAAGGCCTTGGAAGGACCTGTCATGTCTGCTACTTAAAGGCTTGATGATGAACCCTTCAAAAGGAGGTAAGCATCTTTGGCATGTATGTTTTAAAAGCCTTTCACACAAAAGACTCATGGAAAGATTTATTTCCTTTTAAATGTCCATTTCTTTTATCTACATTTAATAGATGCCGAATTTGGTAGGCAATCCCACTTGGCTCTGTTCCCTTTAGTCCAATCCTTAAAAAAATCTTCCCTTATGCTTTTATTTTATTCATAATTCAGGCCATCAGAAGTTGGAGAAAGTGCATTCCTGGAAAAAAAATGAAATTGTAAAATTACAGCACTGACCTCCCTTGGCTCTATCAGCTCTATCTCTGTGGAAGTGCTTCAAGGTCTATGGTTTTTCTAACACCAGGAGCACCTAAAAAATAAGGTCTCATTTTAAATTTGACAATATCATCACTGGCCCGGTTGTATGTGTCAATCGTGGTATTAGGAGGCAGAGGAAGAGCAATTGATGGATTAGAAACCTAGAGGTCTGACAAGGATGTAATCATAGTTTCAGATAACAGCACCTGGGGCACTTCAAAGACTGAAGACTAGGGTCTCCTTCCCGTAATCCCTCTGTATACCCCATCCTGTTTTCTTTAAATGTCTATTTTCACAGACTCTAGTGATAAAGCTATTTAGTCATTGATCTGTTAACCTCAGTTTCAAATCGTAAGTGTGTGATATCATTAGACATGTTGAACAAATGCTTTTGCATTTTCTACAGGCCTCTGTACTTAACAAGATGTAATGTTGATCAAGTAGCTAGGTATAAATATGCCCAGTTTAGCTTAGCAAAATTATATTCAAATTGCTGAAGCCAAAAAAACAATCGTAGATGAGTGGTTTATTAAAATTGCTGGTAAAGTGCCCCTTGTGGCAATGCTGAGAATTGCGATGCATTATGAATAGCAGTTCAAATGTGCAGTCACACTTATAGTTGTTTGGAAAAATTTTGTAGGAAATAAGTCATTTAACTAGGGAATCCACTCAATCTGGAATGTCATGTAAAAAAAAAAAAAAAAAAGATTTCACTAATGTTTAAGTTAGTCTTGTAAATTCGTCACATAGACCAACAGAAACTTTTTTGTTTTGAAAGTGATTTAAACCACATTTACAACTTTTTTTGCCAACAAAATTACAATGAAGTGCTGCCAGTGTGCCCTTGACATGGTAACACAAAAATGTTTTTGATTTGATAGAAACATTAGCAATTATGCAAATTTTTGGTCAGATTTTTTACATTAAATACAATTATAAAGACATATATTTTCGCTTCTATTAACAGTTCTAAAACACAATTTTTTTTCCCTGCCAAATGGCGCAATGTAGTACTTTTAAAAAAGTATTCAGTGTTAATTTGCACTACAAGAACTGTTAACAAAACTTAAAAATCACACAAACTTTAGCAATTACATACAACTTTTTGGTGACAAAAATGCAGTTTTAACATTTAAAAAAAATAAAACAATAATTATTTAATTTCCATTAAGTTTTAAACCAAACTTTCCCCCCACCAAAATGGTACAATGTTTGCACTTTTAAGAAAGTACTGAGTGTTGTTTTGCACTGCAAGAACTATTAATAGAATTAAAATCAGAAACAAACATAATTAGATGTTTTTGGTTCCATTAGCAGTTAAAAAACATGCATTTTCCACCAACATGGATGGAATGACATAATGCACCTAAAAAAAAACAAACAAAACAAAAAAAAACTCAAAACATTCCCAAAAGTACTACAAGAACAGTTAATGGACCTGGAACGGGAAACTAAACCCTGCTATTCCCATATAGCAACATCCCTGTAATATTCAGCCAGAGAGATGTTTCAAACCATCCGTCGTCAACATGAAACACTGGTAATCCACGACTCTCGGGTGTCCCATAAGACATGAGAACTCTTATCTCGGATGCGGCACGTAACTCAAAGAAGATGAGCGGAAAGCACTTCAAGCTGGAGGCCAGGGAATTTAGATGCTCTTAGATACATTGTTAGCTCTGCGGAAACCTCGTGAGTTTAAATTCAAGCACTCCTCCTTAATCATCGTCCTTCAGACAGCTTCATACAGATAAAGCTCAGTGTTTGGCTGAATTAATTAATTCAAACAGAGCGGCATTACCACATCCATATAAAACCGATCCTTCCGCCCTGCGTAAAAACACCTGTCATTTCAAATGAATTCTTATAATTACATTTCCAAAACGTGGCATTGAGGCAATAACTGAGATAACATGCCACATTAAGGCCCTTTCGGTTATAAAATGTTATTATTAGTTCCAATGATGATATGAAAGAGTTTTATATTACTTTGACAAGCTATTTGGGTGAAGAAGCCGTGTGGGATTTCTGCCAACAGCTCATCACATGGTAAATATGGCCACCCCGTCTATAAATGACCCTTCTGCAGAGGACAAAGCAATTTCTTTCTCCACTGCCCTGTAGTCCATACTTCACCACTGACTCTAAAACAAAAGGTTTACTCAGGTAAAGTGCAGGAGGGTGTGGGTGGAAGATAATATTTCCAAGAGCCCATAAGAGGTTAATTTCAAGAGTCCATTAAATGACCGACTTCATTTATCGTCTCTGCGTGAATAGGTCATTCGACCTGACAAGGCTCAGCTACTGCAAATGAGTCTGACATTACAAGCCTCTTTATCAAACATATTCCTCAGAGAGAGAAAGAGGGAAAATCTTTTTGACCAAGGATAAGTCGAGTGAATGAACAAACAAACATCAACCAATAAATCAATTAGTAAGGCTGACGAATTTTTTCTAGACTCTTTATATATATATATATATATATATATACACAGTACAGACCAAAAGTTTGGACACACCTTCTCATTCAAAGAGTTTTCTTTATTTTCGTGACTATGAAAATTGTAGATTCACACTGAAGGCATCAAAACTATGAATTAACACATGTGGAATTATATATGGAATTATATACATAACAAAAAATTCAATTCAATTCAATTCAAGTTTATTTGTATAGCGCTTTTTACAATACAAATCGTTACAAAGCAACTTTACAGAAAATTATGTTTCTACAATATTTAGTAGTAGCTAGTAGTTTTTGCACGTTTGACAGGATTTTAGAAAAAATTAAAAATAATAATAATAATACAAGACGTAGTCAGCTAGACGATGAACTATCAATATTATTAATTAATAGTAATTATAGGATGCAGTCACACATGTAGCAATAATTGTTAGTTCTGTTTGTTGATTCAAGGTTAGCATCATCTGGGGTCCTCTGAGGGTCAGCATCATCTCTTCTCAGGTGTTCTGGATCCAGACTGGAGCTTGTGTAAATCCTAGTTACCACGGGATGTAAATCCCGTGGCAAAACATAGAAACAAAATAGAGACATCATTAGCATAGCTGCTGATCCAACAAAGTAAAATTAGTTTAACCCAAGCTAATGAATAAAAATGCACATTTGATCAGATGCAACTACACTCACAATTTAAAAGATACATTATTCGTATGCTTGGCGAAAGAGATGTGTTTTTAATCTAGATTTAAACAGAGAGAGTGTGTCTGAACCCCCGAACATTATCAGGAAGGCTATTCCAGAGTTTGGGAGCCAAATGTGAGAAAGCTCTACCTCCTTTAGTGGACTTTGCTATCCTAGGAACTACCAAAAGTCCAGCGTTTTGTGACCATAGGGAGCGTGATGGGTTGTAGCGTGGTAGAAGGCTAGTTAGGTACGCAGGAGCTAAACCATTTAGGGCCTTATAGGTAAGTAATTATAATTTGTAACTGATACGGAACTTAATAGGTAGCCAGTGCAGAGACTGTAAAATTGGGGTAATATGATCATATTTTCTTGACCCGGTAAGGACTCTAGCTGCTGCATTTTGGACTACCTGTAGCTTGTTTATTGAAGAAGCAGGACAACCACCTAGAAATGCGTTACAATAGTCCAGTCTAGAGGTCATGAATGCATGAACTAGCTTTTCTGCATCAGAAACAGATAACATGTTTCAGGTTATTTGCGAATCTGTCTTTGGTGGCTGGAACAATAGTTCTGCCCAGACGGTAACGCTGAGACATATAGTTAATATCAGTTATACGCAGCATGCACGATACAAGGAAATGGTCTGTAATATCATCACTTTGGGGTACAATATCTATAGCAGTAAGATCGATTCCATGCGATATAATTAGATCTAGTGTATGATTAAAACGATGAGTGGGCCCGGTGACATTTTGCTTGACTCCAAAGGAGTTTATTAGGTCAGTAAACGCAAGTCCTAATGTATCATTTGCATTATCAACGTGAATATTAAAATCTCCCATGATTAGCGCCTTATCAACTGTAACTAGAAGGTCTGAGAGGAAATCTGCAAATTCTTTTAGGAATTCTGTATACGGCCCTGGTGGTCTATACACAGTAGCCAGAGCAAGAGATACATTAGGTTTCTTTTGCATGTCTGACAGTGTAACATTTAGCATAAGTATTTCAAAAGAGTTAAACCTATATCCTGTTTTCTGGGTAACATTGAGAATATCACTATATATTGTTGCAACACCTCCGCCACGACCAGTCTGACGGGGCTCATGCTTATAAAAAAGTCTGAAACAACTGAAAATATGTCATATTCTAGGTTCTTCAAAGTAAACACATTTTGCTTTGATTACTGCTTTGCACACTCTTGCCATTCTCTTGATGAGCTTCAAGAGGTAGTCACCTGAAATGGTCTTCCAACAGTCTTGAAGGAGTTCCCCGAGAGATGCTTAGCACTTGTTGGCCCTTTTGCCTTCTGTCTGCGGTCCAGCTCACCCCTAAACCATCTCGATTGGGTACAGGTCCGGTGACTGTGGAGGCCAGGTCATCTGGCGCAGCACCCCATCACTCTCCTTCTTGGTCAAATAGCCCTTGATGCCTTCAATGTGACTCTACAATTTTCATAGTCATGAAAATAAAGAAAACTCTTTGAATGAGAATGTGTGTCCAAACTTTTGGTCTGTACTGTGTATATATATATATATATACATACACACCTTTAAAATAAAAATAAAAGTGCTCTAAATAATATATGTAGTATTTATATGTAAAATGCAGAATTTTGATATATTAAACAACAGCGAATTGTGTTAACAGCGCATGGTTGTGGGTTCGATTCCCAGGGAACACATGTTAGGTAAAAAAAAAGTTAGCCTAAATACACTGTAAGTCGCTTTGAATAAAAGCGTCTTCTAAATGCATAAATTTAATTTTATATATATATATATATTATCACCGAATGTCTGTAACAACCAAATTAATCCATACATACAAAGAAAACAGAACAAATATGTTCTGAAATTATATATGCAATAATGCAAAATAAATACAATTATATATGCAATTAGGAAAGGTTGGAAGCCAAATTCAACCCCGTGCCATGCGTACAAATACCTTACAGATTTCTCATTGTGCCGAAGCATGTGCACTAATTTTATTTCTGGTGCACAGCAAGTCAAAGGAGAATACATCATATTGTTGTTTCAATTACACTCAGAATTTCATTTGCATACATGAATACGCAAAAAGAAACAATTCATGGCCAGTGAGTTGTGTTCCCAAATGTGCCTCTCCAAAGGCAGGAGAAAATGATGCCAGATTTCACTTCTGTTGGGAGGTCTGGATTAGCGGAGGCTTAAACTAAGTCCTCTGTAAATGAACGGTGTTGTTTTGCGTCAGGTCGGGCCTTTCTTTCAAGAAACCCTGACCATCTTCACAAACCAAACCAAACACTCCGAAAGACATATAAAGCCCAGCACGTTCAACGTAAGCCAGTGAAGATTTACCTCAGGTGTCACGCCGAATGATGCGAGACTTTCAGGGGCGTTTAGGGGGATTACAAGGACTGAATTTGTGCTGAGTCCCCATTAATTATGAAACACAATGCAACACTATTGTACTTGTGGAAACTGATGACGATTGTGCTTTTTTTAGATGTGTTCCATTCCTCAGGGAGAAAGAACAGTCATAAGACCTGGACTGCAACTCTGCAGAAGTCATGCTTTCGGCTACTAAAAGTCTGGATCTGCTTATGATTATTGTTTCAGTGTCAGTAAATATGCCAACAGTCATTTGTTCCCATTTTTTTTCAATGTTAGGTCTAAAATATATGCAAACTTTTCTAGCTACACAAGCTCAGTTTCATGCTTCAGACTGTAATTTATAACAGGTAAGGCTGCATGAAATCTAAATGTAACTATTATTATAATGAGGTGTTCAACACGCAGCATGTGATAAATCCTTACTATAATTGTAATGAGAAGTGGTTTTTAAAGAAAAAGAGAAATTTTAAGGTCTCACTGCAGTCTTCCAAAAAAGTTTGAGGGTTAAATGTTGGAAAATAAAGTGAATAAGACAACCATAAATATTCATATTTAATTTTAGTTGTAACAATTGTTTTTCATTAAAATATTGTAATTGTAAGTATATTTTTATTGAGTAGAAGTAGTAGTAAAAGTAGTAAATCCTTACTGATGTATAAATTACAAAATGTTCGCAAAATTGTGCAACCGTTGCAAAGCAAATCACAAATAATTAAATTAAATATAGAGTAAAATTAATTGCAACTTCATTATGTATGTTTACTATAGTTCAAAAATAATTAATTGCTTTAACCATTTAGTAAGAAGTATAATATAATAACATTTTCATATTTTTTATCATTAAATAAATAAATAAATAAAACTGTTACTTAACGCAATTATTTACCATATAAAATAATTAATATATGGTTCCGGTATATGTTTTTTTTTTTCTTACAAATCACTCTGCCCTTAACAGGAAAAAGCAAATTGCATTCAAAGTGTCCGAAAATAGTGAGCATTAGCATATTTGGTATTCTACAGTCAGTTTATCTTTCAGGTCAACTATCAGGGCAGAGAAACAGTTTGAGGACAATATTGTGAAGAAAATTAGCTAAAGTTAACACTGAGATTAGGCTAATTTATCTCTACCTAAATCTAGTCAACAACAACAACAAAACATCTAGCTGAATGTTGGTGAAGAGAACAAACAATTTAGAAACAATCAGAAATTGCTAGTAATAATCGCATTTAGTTACGAAGAAACTGCAAGTAACACTGGATTAAAGTAGAAAAACGTAAATATTTTTGCTTATAAAACAATTCCAATAATCTTTGGTTTATTTACAACTTCGGAAAATAACTTTTTACACTTTAGTCAACCATCACAATCCATCCAGAACACACAAGTATATATACTCAACAAAACCAAACACTGGCGATGTTTACGTTTACGCACTTCGTAGAGTATGCGTATAGTTTCTGGCTATATTTATTCTGGTAATTGGACATGAGACCCCCTACAGGATACAATTTCAGCGCTTCAGCGAGTACATAATCATTTATTTTTCTGAGTTTTCACTAGTGTGTGCATGTGTTTGGGAGAGAGAGTGAAGTCCTTGGTGGGAGGAGAAAGCCTGCAGAGACTAACCAGAGCAAAACCATGGAGTCAAACCTAATTATTACAGTACACACACACACACACTTCTCTGGAGACCAGTGCTCACAAGAAGCCAGCATCCCAACACATTCATCATTTAATATGTTCATGGAGCAATGGAATCATATTTTACATTACACACCAAATGTGGCCTGAAATTAAATAAAACCTGAAGTGCAGGATGTCGGTGTGTATTTTCTGGCGCGTGTTTGTTTGGTTACTGGGGTGGTGCCGTCTCGCATCACTCAACCATGCAGATATTTCTCACCATTTCATGATGCAGCCTCTGTTTGTGATAGGAAAATATCAGGTGTCTAACGCTGTGATAAAAAAAAGATGCAAGGTTCTTTGTATTTTTAAGGTATAAGGTATAATTTTTGTCGAAAATGTTAATTATTTATACAATAATTATGCAGTAGCAGATTATTTGTGATCTTAATCTTAACTAATAGCCACAATGACACACAAATAGGGATAAAATAATAAGATTCATCAAAATCATGCAGCAACAGAAACAAGGAGTGAGAAAGGTAATGAACTGGCCATCTGCACTTCTAGATATCAGCCGTTTAGAAATCCACAACAATCAAGCACAAAATGTGGGCACTTAAACTCTGGAGGGTGTATCATGACGTCCCTGGTGAGAAATTCAAAAAGAAATTCAGACCAGCATTAATGAAAGTCAAGTTGACACTTCAATCTCTCAGTCATTCGGATAGAACCAAAATTCCAGAACAGCAACCGCCAATCAGATTCCTAATCTCTTATATCAGACAGCATGCATCTCAAATGCATGTATTTTGCAATGCCTCTGCATTCACTCAAAGTCATTTTCAGATGCCAATATATCCCTTCTGGCTAGAAAACAGATTGAAGCGCAAAGGACAATGACAGGATTTCTCGATTAAATGAAAATCATTCCGAAATCGACTAAGTTGAGCACTCGGAGGAATTTCTTCATCTCTGACTTTCAGAGTTGGTTTGCTGTGACTTTATCTATGAAACACTTCATTAAATGAGGCTTAAACACAAACTTGTTCTGGTCAGACATTGATTCAACAGCAAAAGCTTTCATCGACTAAAACTATTAGCAAAGCACAAAAATAACATTACATTCTTTCTACTTTCAAAAGTGTGAAAGAACTAATATATTTGATGTCTTCTAAATCAGGTTTAAGGACAAATCTCTCAAAACCTATCCACACATTTTTTTTTAAATAATAAAAAATACTTAATATAATTAAACTAAATTGAGAATTAACATTTACAGAATTACAATAAATAAATATAAACATTTAAGTTATAAATATTTAGATTATGCTATTTATTTATATATTTTACATTAATATTTAATAATACAAATATCACACAATTACTTTTAATAATAATAATAATTTACTTCATATTTAAAGTACTTATTTTATTTATTAGATAATAATGTGGGTGAGTATAAACAACATGTAAAATAATTAATCATATTAATTATATAAATAATAATTATATTTATATATTTGTCTATTTTATATTAATATTTAATAAAACAATACTAAATTACTTTATTTATAACTATTTACCAAATAAAATAATTTAAATATTTTTATTTAAATAAATATATATATATATATATATATATATATATATATATATATATATATATATATATATATATATATATATATATATATATATATATATAGTTATATATATATATATAACTGATAAAAAATTTATTATTGAAACTGATTATTTGTGATATTAAATTAGAGTAACTTATAGTCACAAAAACACAATAAGAAAAGCATAAATTCTAAGATTCAAAAGCACATAAATAAGTGGGAAGTACACAACGAAAACATTAAAAAAAAATCTCAAAACTTGTCCAGATCATTTCACCTGACTGAACACAAAACTACAAGAAATCATATTTTGCATACAAAAAAAAAATAATAATAATAATATTTGGTAGGGTCATGCATTCATTTGGACGACGGCTCTGTTTACAGCCACAGGTAGTGGCCAAACTATGACAGGAAGTGCTCTGGAGAGACTGAGAGAGTAAAGGAGAAACAGTGAGAGAGGAAAAGAGAAATAGAAAGAGAGGAAATGCTTTGCTGATGGGTAGCTCGCGTCCGTCCCGTCCCGTCTCCTCCTCCTGCTGCTGTTCGGTGGATCTCAAGCCCTCCAGCTGGAAATCGGCTGCCACAGACTGAATCTAATATCATTCCTCAGCTGATAGATTATAAACGTTAAAGAACGCAGACAAACTTCATATGGCAAGCACATGTCAGTCAGCTGAATCAGGGATTGAGGTGAAGATGCTCTTATTTTACATGTAACAAACACACACATACATATATATATATATATATATATATATATATATATATATAAACCTCATTATTGTCATTTCTCATTGAATAGCCAATACTGATAATGAACGCGATATTGCATAGCTTGTCATTGATCTACGGCTCTGTCTATTAAATGCCTCTCAAATTAAAAGCAGGTGATGGCCATTTAGCTGTAATCACGGAACCAGATTTACTGATTAGATGCGCATGATCACATCTTTAGATATATCGCCGATCCCTATTTATTACCTTATTATTGTACATTATTTGATAATCAGCACAAAATATATATACATATAACACAATCCACAAACACCTGGTTGAAAGATTGTAACTATTTTACCCAAATTCTGATGAGAATTTGAGCAGAATGCATGTTTAATTGTCTTGAAATTAATGTTTTATATATATATATATATATATATATATATATATATATATATATATATATATATATACAAAACAACAAGCTGTTCTCGACTTGTTTCATACTTCAACTTACACTAAAATGAACTGAAATAGCTCATTTATATATAAACACATCTGCGGCCGATGAATCATCAGGAAACAGAGGGTTAGACAACAGGCTTAAATTCGAGCCCCAGACTGTTGAGCGTCTCATGTTTGAGTCCTGAAAACGAACCGCCCAGGTCTTGGTCCTGATCCCAGCTAAAGACACCCACTGATACCATCAACAATACACTCCCTCATCCCGACGCACAGAAAAAGCAAAAGAGAGTATATAATTCTAGGTTCTCCGGAGTAATACTTACCCTTAGCTAAACTGAAACTAGCGGCTTTCTTTAAATAGAGTATCACGCACACCGTCTATAACAGTCATTCATGTTTGGAAGAGCTACGGGAGTAGAAAAGGCCAGTTGGATGCGAGCTGAACTAGATCAGGCCTGCTTGCCTCAGGATAAACACTGTAAAAGCCACAATTTACTTACAATGTAATCTCTCCTGATGGCCAACTCTGAAACATTAAATCCTCGTAAAACGATCTGCCATTTTATGCCCTTGCTTTTACATTTTTTACGGCTGCCATCTGACTGGAGGGGGATTTCAACACTGCTGCTCTAAGCTGGACTAACATGGCTTTATGTACAGTGGACAAGACACAAATAATAGAGGGAGTGATTTTTTGCAGATGGACACTTCTGTGAAGAACGTGTTTGGGCTTTGATACAAGTTCAGCTGTATGGACAGTATGCTGTAGTTTGTTCTATTCACTTCGGAAGTTTTACGATTTGGACAATTTTGGACAATGTGTCATACAAGACAGCATTTGAGACATTTTGTCTTTTTAATTATTTTAAGGTTGTCATTTAATTTATCGCTTTTTCTTCGTCCATTTCAGATGGACGATTTTGGACAAAGCGCATTGTTTTTTTCTTTCTGAAAAAACACGAGACATAATCATTTATTTTAGTTACGTTATATATTTTCTGTTTTGGTATTAGCGTGCTGTGCTAATGGTTATCATAAAATGCATTGCTTTTTAAAAATGGAGACTACTGCTGCAAACATTTCAGACTACTGATTTTAGACAATGTGTCTTGCATTCATTATTGTTTATTTTTTGTGGTTTTAAAAATTTGGATATACTTTTTACTTCCTATTTGATATTTTAAGTTTAAAAGATTTATTGAAGGTTGACGTTAAATGTATTGCTTTTAGAACACTGTACACTGTAGTTGTACACATTCAGTTGGACAATTTTGGACAATGCGTCTTGCGTTTTTTTTTTCTGAACAACACAAAACAGAATCAATGAAATGTGATTTATTTTAGTTATTTTATAATATATCTGTTAACTGTAGCCATATACATTTCAGACGTACAACTTTTGGATTTTGGAGTTGCGTTTTTGTTTCATAATGAAATATAGCATTTAAAAAAAATGTTGTGTTTTAAACATTTTCTTTACATTTTTCAGTTCCATTATCATGCTGCACTAAAAATTGAGCTAAGGATGCTTAAAAGTATCACTTTTAAAGAATGGACACTACAGCTTTACACATTTTAGATGGATAATTTTACACTTTTCTTTACTTTTTAAAGTTAAATTCATCATGCAAAAGCTAAGCTTATTACAATGCAGACTAGTCTCATGTTAACACGTATAACTGTTGAAGTCTCAAGGCTATTCTTGACGTATTGTAGCAAAGCTTTAACTCAATTGTAAGAATGTTACCATAAAAAAAGTATCTTTTGTTTGTTTACACAAACCAAATAGCAAGTCCAAATCAAATAAGACAATTTATTCTTTGGTTATCGACAGCAGATTGTCAACATGGTTCACATGTATCAGATCTGGAACTGTCGTGACTTAACTTTTCAAGATTTTGAACAACAAAAATAGTTTCACTACAAACAAGCTTATGAAAAAAAGATGCACACAAACGCGCGCACATACAACCATACCAGTCTAAAGTAGAAGCAGCTATTTGTTCTGTGAGCCATGAATATTTAATACACCACGTAACTTGAAAATAAATTGTTAATATAAGAGGGGGAGCTGAGGTCTTGTAGAAAAACGAGGCTGAGCTATGCCACAGGTCAGTCCTGTTCCATTCAAAGTCTGGAAGGAATGTGGGAAGGGGAGGGAGGAAAAGGAGAGGGGATAGACGGCTGGGAATGGGAGCCGAGGGTGTATAGGATGTCCTCACCATTAGAAATGTCCACCGGGGTGGTCGTGACTATCAAACACTGATAACCACAGCAACAAATAACCAACTGTCAATGGAGAACAAGTTGTTCCTAATGGAACTGTACCATGGTAACAATAGTTTCACTAGAGCAGTAACTAAAATTAGCTTTTGTAACTAAATTTGTCACTTAAAAAAGGAGTAGAAACAGCTTGCACTAAGAAAAAGCTAGCAAATTGTTATCAAACGATTACAAAGCAACAGCAAGTAACACACTGAATTCAATGTAGCCTCCAGTTTTTAAATAGGAATACTGAAATAGTATTTTCTTGTATAAATAAATAAAAAAAATAAATAAATACTACTTCAATCTTTGTTTTAATCACATCTTTGAGAAATATTTTTCAGTAATAGCAAATGCAGTTATTATGGTATTTTGTCACAAACATGTATATTTATAATGATTATTGGCAACTTAAAATACACATGCTTGAAGAAATCAATGTACATTTTCCAAAAAAACAAACAAACATATTTTACGTAGTGTTTATAAGGGAAATTCTGGGAACATCCAATTTAGTTCTACGTATAATGAGTTCATTCAATCAATAAATTAAGGTTTTTAGTTCTAAAAAAAAAACATTTGTACTATTGTTTATGTGGGCTATTGATAATTCACGTCTCTTTAATATTCTGCCCATTAAAGTTTATGCATATAAAACTTGAATACATCTGATATAGCCTATGTTCAACTTCAGGTTTGTAAAAGAAATGTGAAATCTGAAATGTTCCAAGAAACGCATGTTCAACAAAACACAGAGCGCTGAGACAGTAACACAAACATTTCGGAGGTTTCAAAATATAATCCGAATCTATTCAAAAGCAGCCAAGAGTGTTAACAGGCACAAAAGCGCAACGATGGCATGAACTCACCTCTGCATTCCTGTTATGTTTATCCAAAGCAGCGCGCAGTTGTAGTGTTGAGTTGGTCACTTCACTTTGTGCTCCTTTGTGGCTGTTGGGCAAACGCGTCTCGCATCGCATCTGGGCGGAGCCGGGGCGCCGGTGATGTCACGGAGAGGGGCGGGGATTCGAAGACGGCTAGGCGGAGACTGGAATCCGTGGTTCGCCATCTGTCACCGAGGGCCCTCAAGGAAAATCACTTTTCCCCTGGCGTCTAGTTTTCCTGATCAATTATTAATTTCACTGAGTGATGATGCTGATGATATTCATTCTGTCCCCTACTTCAAGCTTTCCATCACTTTCATACTTCGACTATTAAGAGCATACTGAAAAAATTAAAGCCTACATCATTTCTAAAATAATGTCATATTAAATAGAAAACATCAATGCCTCATTTTAGTGGTTTTGGAATTATTATTATTATTATTTAATTTATTTAAAAGTAAGACATGGAATTAACAAATTTAATCTGTTCAATGATTTGTTTAAATTTCAAAAGTAAAAAATAAATGGATTTAAAACATAAAACATATTAACTAAATAAAGGCTGAAATCTTTGAAAAATGTTTAGTTTGGCATGTTTTCAAACAAAGAATCAGAAAAGGACAAAGCGGGTAAGCATTATAAATATTATATTTTTTTCTTCTAAATTTAAGTAAGTTTCGTAAGTGGTCAAATGTTTGTTTGTTAGCATTACGCACTTCTCCTAGTCATGTGCTAGCAAGCAAGTGCCAATAAAGAAATTTAAATGCTAACATATAGCTCTATTCAGGTGGTATAGAACATATCAAAAATGACATACTTCTCCTATATAGTAGGCAAAAACAGCATGTGAACAGAGTAATATGTCAGATATTACCACATTCCTAAAAATTTGGTAAAATGTACTCAGATATCTGAAAAGACTCTTAAGTACACACCTGATGGACAATTTACTATCCCATAAGGCTTCACGAGAAGATTTGCAAAGCAGTGAAGTGACACAAATGACGCTTGTAGGTCACGTCATAACAACGTCAACAAGTAGTAGGTAATCATTACATTTATTCTACACACATTACAGAACGTACATTTTTAATGCTTGCTAAGTAATTGACTGTTCACAAAGAACTTGATTAACAGGCGATCTGACCAATCATAACGCTAAATTTGCCATTTTGCCGACAAACAAATCATAGAGGAAAATTTTTGCATATTGATGTCTTTCCATGGTTGAAAAAAAAAATACGTTCTGATATCAATCATGGTTATTTCGTGCTTTTTAATTAATATGGTAAGATGTAAAATTTTCATGCTACTTGAACTGAGGCAATACAATGATCTGTCACGACACTTTAAAGAGCCACAAAACAGTATTTATTGTTTGAATTTCTTTAAAAAGAAATTTTCAGTGGTAGAGCATTGCGTTAGCAGCGCAACAGGTTGTGGGTTCAATTCCCAGGGAACATACATACTGATAAAAAAAAAATAAAATAAAAAAAATAAAAAAATAAACCTTGGCTTGATTCTAAGTCACTTTGGATAAAAGCATCTGTTAAATGCATAAATCCAAATGCTAAAAAAAAAAAAATATTAGTAACCTGCTCTGTCTTGTCTGTCGGCATCTCATCAGTTTCCGCAATGTATTTTTCACTGCGAGAAAATGTGTCGCATGAAAGTGGCATGGCTTGTTGGACATAGCAACAGTAACTAAGGAGAGAGGGTTTTTGCGAAGAATCAATTACTTATTCAAAAGAAGTAACTACTCAAAGACTATGAGATTTCAGATGCAGCCATAGAGTTTATTGGGTATAATCGATGTGAAAGTAGCCATTTTGTTCTCATGTGACTATGAACAGGAAGTTATCTCACAAAGTGCCTGCATCCTAATCTGCATAGTAGGTGGAACAGTAGCTATGTAATGCTACATTCATGCCATATCATAATTACTATCTATCAAAATGACAACACGTGACATTCTACTTGGAGATGTTCACAACCTTAAGCCCCTTTCACACCAAAAACGATAACTATAAAAATAACTATAAAGATAACAATATTAGCATCCACACCAACGAACGAACACACCAGCGTCTGTTCATTCTAAGTGCACATGCGTCTGCTGCTTTAAATTCTCGAGCTTGTTATAGCTTGATGGATTCTGATTGGCTGTCAATGTTTGTATTGTTTATCAGCTGGAAAAAAACTGTTCTGAAAATGATTCCAATGATACCGTTTACTCTATGCCTTTGTCGTTATAGTAGTGTGGAGTCTGCTATTCTTTAATATTGAGAACGATTTTTAGAACTATATCTTTATCGTTATCTTTATAGTTATCGTGCTTGGTGCGAACAGGCCTTTAGACTCTGAACTATTGCACTACCAATGGCTAAGGATAGTGTGAATGAATAAATCTGAGGTGGACAGGCTTTAAAAGTCATAACTCTCAGAAAACTACCAGTTCACAAGTTGTAATTACGAGTTCTAAGAGGACGTGAACACTTTTTACAAGTTGGTAATTACGGTAATTACGATTTGGCGTGAACGTATCTTAAGTTCAAAGTTAAATAAACGGTAGGCAAAAAGTAGCACTTGAAAGTGCAAGGCTTTCAGTGTCAGTTTGATATGCTGATTTATATGGCAAACTGGTAGTTACTATCACATTGATTTTGTCTGTCATAAACACACCGGCTTGTAGCAGAAATAGTTTTGCTGTTTACGTTTTTATTTTAGTTATTTATTTATAGCGACTGATCTGAAGTCTGGCACATTCAAAGAAAATAACTTCCGCACTGAAAAACAAGGTGGATAGGCCAACAAAATTTTAGTCACTACTGGTAGATGTTTATAAAATCTGACAGCAAATGCATATTTCTGAATTTAGTTATAAACCATGAACTATCTATTTACAGTATCAGCCTACCTATATTTATTTGTGTGTGCGAGTTAAAAACCAACCAAGGAAAAAAAGAGCAACAGAGAAAGAGCCAGCTTGGAGTTTGAATTTCCAGAAAGCTACAAAACCTTTATACGTATCCACAAAAATGCGTGGGGGTCTGTGGGGTGACGCTCAAGGGGCTGGTGGAATAATTTGATAGCAGTCTCGGGGAAGGAGCGAGAGCCGCTGCTATCTTTGAGACTGTAACATAGAGACTCCTCTTCACCGCGAGCATCATGCCCTGCGTTCTCCGGGGGTGATGAGGGCTTGTTGTCTGTTTTGTGAGACAGGGAGAAAAAATGCATTGAAAGGCAAAACGGAGTGAAAAAGAGATGAAAAACATATGAATAGCCACATGATATATGCTTTCACAGTGCATGGACCAAAAAAACCCACCTCTGTCTGGCATAGAAGAGGCAAATAAACAAAATAAAATCATTAGACATTGATGTTCTTTGTTCAGACGAGTTGAGTTGCGTGTTGATTTGACAGACACCCGTCGTTACGCATGAGGAGATACTACACAGTTCATTAGTCTCCTGACATCATGTCAAAGTTTGAGGAAAGGAGTTCGTCCTCAAAGGACTGCGTTTGAAAGGAAATAAAGCCAAAAACAGATGTGCAAAAATACACTATCATTCAGGTTTAAAGGCTGTGCGGAATTAGCATACAGCCATGCAAGCAGAAAGCTCATTATTTGGGAAGTTCTCCTGTGCGCGTCCTTTGTTGACATTTGTACGGGCCCCGTACTTATTCTGTATTTTAGCCCAAGGTGCACACGGATGAAATGTGATACAAATATGTTTGTATAATGCCTTCCACATAAGCTTTATGTCAACTTCATAGTGCAGACGCAGAATAAATATAGCTATAACATTGTAAACGGTTGCGTCTTTTAGGGAAGTAACTCGCACGTAATGACTGGTAAAAACTGGTCATTTACATGCAAGAACCTCAAATTCATAAATGATTTAATAGAATATCTTTTATAGGATTTTTACCATAGTATGCCTAAAACCACATGGTTAATGTCCAAAAAATAAAAAAAAATGTGCACACGGTAAGCAATGTAACAAAGCAATGTAAGACTGTAGGATTTTGTCATGTGAAAGTTGATGTGTGTTTATCTGTGGTAGCCTACATCAATGTCCAAACACTGTCCATAGCTGTAGTCGGCTGTTAGCAAATGAATAATCCAAACACTTATGAAAACACACCACAGCTCTCAAACAAGACTCAATAGTCCAGACTATGGTCCCACGTCGAAAAGAACTTTAAATCCAATTTCAAACTGGACCATGATGTGGTGATCTTACCAATAAAGTTTCCTTCTAAAACACTTAGCATCAATCTAAACATAGGCCATATATACATTTAACATATCTGGGAAAATAAATAAATCAACTCACTCTAAACTGGGCATGAAAAGACGGATTTCCTAACCAGGACATATTGTGATATGTATTCAGCAGGTAAGCCATTCGGCTACTGTTGCTTGCTATTGCTAACTCCCTCTACGCACATGGCTTTACTTAAAGAGGACATATGACCTTGCATATAACGTTGTGAATTTGGTGCAATGAAATGCTGCTTAAGGTAAAAAAAAAAACACATTATTTTCCACATACTGTACATTAATGTTTCTCCTTTCCGAAACGCATTGATTTTTACAAACTTCATCGTTCTGAAAAGCGAGGTGTACACTGATTGGCCAGTTATCCAGTGCGTTGTGATTGGCCCAAATACGTCAAGTTTGTGACTGAAATGTTATGCCCCTTAACAAACTGTGATGCCGTATGTCTGTGCGACGAGACAAAAACAATAAAACTCAACACAAACGAGGCATTTGTTGCATATAGGGGGACATGATTACAGATTATAATGACTTAGGCCTCGATCACACCAAATGCACCACTGCCTTTATTTATTTAATTAATTTTTTACTTCGAAAAAAGAGCAGTGCGCTGCGTTTTTTTTTATGTTGCTAGGCAACCACCAAATCAGCTTTCCTGTCAGTCTACTCAACGAACATTTTTTGCTGTTAAGACTGTCATATTGTCACAACAGAATTAAAAAAAAATATACTGTTCCGGGTAACCTGCGACAGTAATCAAAAGTTTCTCTTCTATCATAGCAGTCTCCGGATTTTCTAAGCAATGGTTAACTTTCGTCATCAAAATGGAAGACCCGCCTCTTTGTTCATTCGTTTGGACAGTGGAAAAACTTGAATCACATCGTGCGCTTTTTCTGCTCATAGTTGCTTTTTTTCCAACTTAAGACACTTAGAGCACTCCGGCAAAAACGCGAGGGGCAGTAGACGGCGAAAACTTGAGGTGCACAGGGCGCATAAACAGCGCACAGAATGCTTACTGCCAACTGAAAACAATTTAAAAATTGTGCCTATCACTGCAAGAAATGCTTAAAACTAACGTTTGAATCATCAGTGGCAAATTCTTTAAATATGAAAACTTACTAACAGGCTGTGAGTCAACATTATTTGTCAGAATCAGCATTGTAGGCTACTCTTCCAGAAAACAATCATTGTCCTCCATAAAATGTGTTGCACACATCGCACACATCGACTATTTGGGTTGAACTGTTCTGAAATAGTGTTGTAAATACAACTTAACCACTGCTATCTGTGTCCTCTTTTAGAAGGCCAAACAAAGAAGTTTCACTTTCACAATGAAACACAGCATCTTCACGACATGGTGGCGGCAGCAGCAATACTACAGCGAGAATAAAGGTTACTTTCTAAGTTTGCTTGCTTCCTTTGCATGAACAATTTGGACGGTGTTATGCAAATCTTCCCACACAGTGACGTAGACATGTGAGGATGTGTTTAAACAAGGCATTTTAGGAGTCTTAACTTTTATAAAGAATATCTCTTTGGGTTTGAGACTTTAGTCATTGTAGTTTTAGGGATCTTATCTATACACAAACAGCTTGTAACACTCCAAAGATAAAGGAAAACTTGAAATCGAATCATATGACCCCTTTAAGGAAACCTAAAACACAATAGCACCCCTAGTGGTAAGGAAGAAAACTGCCCACAAAATTCATAATAACAGGCGCATGTCTGTCACACCTCAAATATGACTCATGACAGCCATTTACCTGCAGAGTTCAGCTCCAACTTTGATCAAACTCACCCACCTGTGATTTTCTAATGATCCTGAAGACATGCTCAGGTGTGTTTGATTGAGGTTAGAACTGAACTCTGCAGGAAAGTGTATCTTGTGAATCATATTTGAGGATCCCTGGCCTATATGAAACAACAGGTTCTGAAAAGGTCTCTTTTGGTTTGAGACATTCCAGTTCAATTAAGTGGCTAAAGAATGGCTAGTCAATGTTGTTGTATTCTCCTGGGCCATCATGGGATTAATCTGTGCTGTCCCATAGTGTGGGCTGCTCACAGAGAGCCCACGATGAGCCCAAAGCTGTGGGCCTCGCCTGGGCAAGCCCGTACTGGGCCTTTTTAGGTTTGGTGTGAGCTGGCTCTAGCCCACTATGCCCACAATAAACCAGCATGGGCCCCACCGGAGCATTATTTTAGGGGAGCTGTATTGTTAGTAATGCACAATGCACAACTTTAATTTTACATGGGAGAACTAATATAGGCACTAGCAGCACATTCCTGATTTCAGTTGTAACCAAATTAATGTAAACATAATGATTTGTTTTTCAAACTGAAGGTGAAGTTTAAATTGTTTTCTGTGGATACCGACAACATGTCACATCTCGTATTTAACAGTACGTTCCCTTAAAAGTATGTGCTGTATCTCTAAACCAGCGAGAATGGTTCAAGCTGTTTTTGTTGATATTATCTGCATGTATCGTCACACAGAGGGCATTTGTGCAGACTGCAGTAGTTTTCAATGCCCGCTCTGCATTCTCAGGCATTGACTCAGAGGTTTTCTCAGTCTGGGAACTGAACTATGGGAAACACACAGGGGTATTCAAGCGGCCACATCCTTATCTGGACTTATGTTTGAGCTAAGCAATGTAGCATGTTGTCACACCTGGCTGAAAAATAATTTTGACAGCAAGTGAAGGAATTTGAGAATAAAATTATTATAATAGGGCTCCCAGACCATTACATGAAAACAATTATCAGTTCGTACAATGTGGTTTGTATGAAAATGTATGATTTTTAGCAAAACCATAAGCGAGATGAGAATGTATAAATGAGATACTCATATGAATTCATAAGATTAAGCCATCAATTCGGCAAAAAGAAGAAAAAGTTACGAATTGTCATCATATGGCTAGTTAGACACTGTTTCTGCCTAAGTGTCGGGTTGGAATTTTTTCCACAGCCAATGTAATCTGTAAAACATGTCACAGTAGGCAGCTGTTGTCAGAGGTTTAGGCCATTTCTGGCCAAGTTCTGTTAACATTAAAACCCTAGAGTGATGGCAAATGTATAAAATGGACTGATACACACACACACACACACACACACATGCACACACACACA
Organism: Carassius carassius; assembly: GCF_963082965.1. Classification (NCBI taxonomy): domain Eukaryota; kingdom Metazoa; phylum Chordata; class Actinopteri; order Cypriniformes; family Cyprinidae; genus Carassius; species Carassius carassius. The sequence goes on along the minus strand of NC_081770.1, from coordinate 17,009,529 downwards.
CACACACACTGATATGAAGGCATTGTAATTAACAATTTTAAACAGAACCAGAGCTGCTCAGCAAGGGTGTGTGCTTCAGAAAAGACTTGTGTGGCACGGCACATATGGAGAACAAAGTGAAATGTCTGGCCCGTATTAAAGAGAAGAAAGAGAAGGGAAGAAAGATGGCTTTAGTGTGTGTGTATATATAAATGAGGGGGAATGCAGTGTATTCATGTTCTAAATTAGCCTCTTATAAGCAGTCATATCAGTTTTCATCATTCAATTGAAAAAAAATATATATATGTATAGGTGCTTCCCTACATTTGTTTTTCATCAGATATCCAACAATTAGAAATACATCACATTACAGAAGTAAAATAAGTTTACATACCATAAGTAAGTCAAACCACTGCTTTCTATTGTGAAGGAAGGGATGAAGGCGGTAGACCAAAAAAACTGTTCCTTTGAACACAGTTCTGCATCATCTTGCTGAGTTGCTGTTGTTCCACACATAACATCATGAGAATTAAGTGTACATCAGTTTTACCCTTTGAAATCCTTTGTTCCGAAGGTTTTGAGCACTTTGGTTTATATGAATCTTCAGTATGGCAGGCAGCCATGATTGTTCTAACTCCTGAGGTGCCTTTGGAGGCGGATTTGGAATGTAGTGAGAAATATTGCCAGAAGGCATTCTCATTTAAAATGTTGACTATTCATATTTATTTAAATCCTGAAAAGTACAGGAAACAAGTACAGTATAAGTCAACATGTTATGCATTTTATATCATTAAGCTGGTCTCATGAGGAAACCTTTTATCAGTTCGTACAATGTGGTTTGTATGAAAATGTATGATTTTTAGCAAAACCATAAGCGAGATGAGAATGTATAAATGAGATACTCATATGAATTCATAAGATTAAGCCATCAATTCGGCAAAAAGAAGAAAAAGTTACGAATTGTCATGAGAATGTATCGTATCACTGTGTTAATTTAGCAACATGTTAAAGGGACAGTTCAACCAAAAATGTAAACTCCCCTACGATTTACTCACCCTCAGGCCATCCTAGGTGTACATGACTTCTTCTTTCAGATGAATCCAAACATAGTATATATATATATATATCCTGGCTCTTCTAAGCTTTGTAAAGGCAGTGAATGGCTGTTGAAATTTTGAAGTCCAAAAAAGTGCATCCATCCATCATGAAAAATCCTCCACATGTTAAAACGTCGGAATCTTTTCATAGTACCATAACTAATTGTTGAACTACCCACTATTGGGTGTTTTTGCAATGCCGGAACTATGTGCGATTTTAGTGCAGGACCGCTTAACGCTGTTGAACGCCGTGAACAAATGACATTGCTTTAAATGGTACTGGGAAATAGTTTGCACAAAATCGTCCTAGTACTTTAGTACTGTACATTTAGTTCTGGAACTAAAGCGGTGCGAAATGCCCTTTTGTGTATGAAAAATATCCAGATTTTAAACTTAGCTTCCTCTAACTGTCATACACACGTTCACAAGGGAGTGGGTTTCCAGTGGATGATGTAGGATGCAGGCATAGTGTGAGCTACAAATACAAATATGGAAGTATTTGTATTTATGGAAGTACGTCACTTGCGACGTCACTTCCTGTTTGTTGTTGGCAGCTGTACTGCGTTTGAGCTCCGTCACTATATTCTTTTCATTGACTATTTTTAACTCAAAAATCAATTGTATACATCATCGTTTCCGTTTATATTACGTGTGAATATATCCTCTATTGTATTCTACAACAAAAACAATCAGAGCGCCTCGCTATCACTAGTTTTATTTTGATCTCCCGGGTCCGCTATTAGCTTTTAGCCCGTTAGCATCAGCGGCGTGGTTGCAGCTAACTGCGCTAACATTGCTAATACTCTATTCACACACATTACCACTGCTGTACTCACTGTTACTTGCTTTAATGGCGGATGAATGTCTCCACTCTGTGCAGCTCGAGCTCGAGGCCGTGGGAAAGCAGATTCGCGACCTGGAGGTGAGGCAGGCCCAGCTGAGAGAGCGGAGAACCGCGCTGGAATCATCCCGGGCTGACGCTCACAAGTCCGGGGTAAGTATACAGCGATCTGCTAACAGTCCCACCACGTCTACTCCGTGTGTTTCTCTGCACAGGCCCGGTGCACCCAGGACGCGATCTTCCCAGATGTCCTTCACTGCGACGCCGGGACACCACGGACCCTGGGTGCATCCACAGCGGAGGACGCGAGCCGGGTCCCGGGCGACGACTTCTCCCCCTCCTGCCTTCGACATCTCCATCCGGAACCGCTTCGCTCCCCTCCGCGAGACAGGACGCGACGCTGTGATCATCGGAGACTCCATCGTCCGACACGTAAGTGCTACGTTAGCCGAAGGTAAAGTGCACACTCATTGTTTGCCTGGTGCTCGTGTTCTCGATGTTTCTGCGCAGATACCCGCGATCCTGAAGGTCGACGAGAGCCCCAGAGCGGTCGTGCTTCACGCCGGGGTTAACGACACCACACTGCGGCAGACGGAGACGCTGAAGAGGGACTTCAGCAGCCTGATCGAGACGGTTCGCAGCACGACGCCCGCGGCGACGATCGTCGTGTCAGGACCACTGCCCACGTATCGACGAGGACACGAAAGGTTCAGTAGACTTTTTGCTTTAAATGAATGGTTGTTGTCATGGTGTAAAGAACAGAAACTGCTATTTGTTAATAACTGGAATCTTTTCTGGGAACGTCCTAGGCTATTTCGCGCTGATGGATTACACCCCAGCAGAATCGGAGCGGAGCTGCTCTCTGACAACATCTCCAGGACACTTCGCTCCATGTGACTAGTAAGACAATTCTCTAATAACTATTATGATGAGTTTTGTTCCACCCGCTTAAATGATAAAAGTACTTGTGCTGTAAAAACTATTAAGACTGTGTCTGTTCCCCGAATAGTGAGGTCAAAATATAATGTAGGATCTAGAAAAAATCTTATCGTAATTAAACCAGAAAAATGTAAAGTAAATGAACAAAAACAATTTTTAAAGTTTGGGCTCATAAATATTAGATCACTCACACCCAAAGCAGTTATTGTAAATGAAATGATCACAGAAAATAGTTTTGATGTACTCTGCTTGACTGAAACCTGGCTAAAACCAAATGATTATTTTGGTCTAAATGAGTCTACTCCACCAAACTACTGTTATAAGCATGAGCCCCGTCAGACTGGTCGTGGCGGAGGTGTTGCAACAATATATAGTGATATTCTCAATGTTACCCAGAAAACAGGATACAGGTTTAACTCTTTTGAAATACTTCTGCTAAATGTTACACTGTCAGACATGCAAAAGAAACCTAATGTATCTCTTGCTCTGGCTACTGTGTATAGACCACCAGGGCCGTATACAGAATTCCTAAAAGAATTTGCAGATTTCCTCTCAGACCTTCTAGTTACAGTTGATAAGGCGCTAATCATGGGAGATTTTAATATTCACGTTGATAATGCAAATGATACATTAGGACTTGCGTTTACTGACCTAATAAACTCCTTTGGAGTCAAGCAAAATGTCACCGGGCCCACTCATCGTTTTAATCATACACTAGATCTAATTATATCGCATGGAATCGATCTTACTGCTATAGATATTGTACCCCAATGTGATGATATTACAGACCATTTCCTTGTATCGTGCATGCTGTGTATAACTGATATTAACTATATGTCTCAGCGTTACCGTCTGGGCAGAACTATTGTTCCAGCCACCAAAGACAGATTCGCAAATAACCTGCCTGATCTATCTCAACTGCTATTTGTACCCAAAAATACACATGAATTAGACGAAATTACTGACAACATGGGCACTATTTTCTCTAATACATTAGAAGCTGTTGCCCCCATCAAATTGAAAAAGGTTAGAGAAAAGCGTACTGTGCCATGGTATAACAGTAATACTCACTCTCTCAAGAAAGTAACTCGTAGTCTTGAACGCAAATGGAGAAAAACTAACTTGGAAGTTTTTAAAATTGCATGGAAAAACAGTATGTCCAGCTATAGACAGGCTCTAAAAACTGCTAGGGCAGAGCATATCCACAAACTCATTGAAAATAACCAAAACAATCCAAGGTTTTTATTTAGCACAGTGGCTAAATTAACAAATTACCAGACACCACCTGATTCAAATATTCCACCAACGTTAAATAGTAATGACTTTATGAATTTCTTCACTGATAAAATAGATAACATTAGAAATACAATAGCGAATGTAGATTCTACAGCGTCTAACACTTCAGTTTCATCCATCGCACCCAAAAATAAACTGCAGTGCTTTACAAATATAGGACAGGAAGAGCTAAATAAACTTATCACTGTATCTAAACCAACAACATGTTTATTAGATCCTGTACCCACTAAATTACTAAAAGATCTGTTACCTGTAGCCGAAGAACCGCTTCTCAATATCATTAACTCGTCGTTATCTTTAGGTCACGTCCCAAAACCATTCAAGCTGGCGGTTATCAAGCCTCTTATTAAGAAACCAAAACTAGATCCTAGTGTACTGGCAAATTATAGGCCTATTTCAAATCTTCCATTTATGTCTAAAATTTTAGAAAAAGTTGTGTCTGCTCAATTGAGCACCTTCCTGCATAAAAATGATCTGTATGAAGAATTTCAGTCAGGTTTTAGACCCCACCATAGCACAGAAACTGCACTTGTTAAAATTACAAATGACCTGCTTCTTGCGTCAGATCAAGGCTGCATCTCATTTCTAGTCTTACTTGATCTTAGTGCTGCGTTCGACACCATAGATCATGACATACTCATAGATCGATTACAAAACTATACAGGTATTCAAGGGCAGGCTCTAAGATGGTTTAAATCCTACCTGTCCGATCGCTACCATTTTGTTTACTTAAATGGGGTGTCATCTCATTTATCATCAGTAAAATATGGAGTGCCACAAGGATCCGTCCTAGGTCCCCTTCTATTTTCAATATACATGTTGCCCCTTGGTAATATTATTAGAAAATACGGAATAAGCTTCCACTGTTATGCTGATGATACTCAGGTATATATTTCAACGAGACCAGATGAAACTTCCCAATTATCTAAGCTAACAGAGTGTGTTAAAAATGTAAAAGATTGGATGACAAATAATTTTCTCCAATTAAATTCGGATAAGACAGAGATATTAATTATTGGACCAAAAAACACCACACAGAATCTTGTAGATTACAATCTGCAACTAGACGGATGTACTGTTACTTCCTCTACAGTCAGAAATCTGGGTGTTATATTAGACAGCAATTTGTCTTTTGAAAATCATATTTCCAATGTTACAAAAACCGCATTCTTCCATCTTAGAAACATTGCCAAGCTACGAAACATGTTATCTGTTTCTGATGCAGAAAAGCTAGTTCATGCTTTCATGACCTCTAGACTGGACTATTGTAATGGACTTCTAGGTGGTTGTCCTGCTTCGTCAATAAACAAGCTACAGGTAGTCCAAAATGCAGCAGCTAGAGTCCTTACCAGGTCAAGAAAATATGATCATATTACCCCAATTTTACAGTCTCTGCACTGGCTACCTATTAAGTTCCGTATCTGTTACAAATTATCATTACTTACCTATAAGGTCCTAAATGGTTTAGCTCCTGCGTACCTAACTAGCCTTCTACCACGCTACAACCCATCACGCACCCTAAGGTCACAAAACGCTGGACTTTTGGTAGTTCCTAGGATAGCAAAGTCCACTAAAGGAGGTAGAGCTTTTTCACATTTGGCTCCCAAACTCTGGAATAGCCTTCCTGATAATGTTCGGGGTTCAGACACACTCTCTCTTAAATCTAGATTAAAAACGCATCTCTTTCGCCAAGCATTCGAATAATGTATCTCTTAAATTGTGAGTGTAGTTGCATCTGCATTTTTATTCTTTAGCTTGGGTTAAACTAATTTTACTTTGTTGGATCAGCAGCTATGCTAATGATGTCTCTATTTTGTTTCTATGTTTTGCCACGGGATTTACATCCCGTGGTAACTAGGATTTACACAAGCTCCAGTCTGGATCCAGAACACCTGAGAAGAGATGATGCTGACCCTCAGAGGACCCCAGATGATGCTAACCTTGAATCAACAAACAGAACTAACAATTATTGCTACATGTGTGACTGCATCCTATAATTACTATTAATTAATAATATTGATAGTTCATCATCTAGCTGACTACGTCTTGTATTATTATTATTATTTTTATTTTTCTAAAATCCTGTCAAACGTGCACAAACTACTAGCTACTACTAAATATTGTAGAAACATAATTTTCTGTAAAGTTGCTTTGTAATGATTTGTATTGTAAAAAGCGCTATACAAATAAACTTGAATTGAATTGAATTGAATTGAAAGTGACAAATACAGAAATGTATGGAAATTTTATGGGAAAATTATGGGAATTCTACTTTTGAATGTTCTTTTTTTATGAATGTTCTACAATACTAATAAGGCAAGGCAAGGCAAGTTTATTTATATAGCACATTTCGTACGCAATGACAATTCAAAGTGCTTTACATAAAAAAAAGTAAAATAATCATGAAGAACAAAAATAAAACAAGCAAGTAGTAGAGTATTAACCTTTAGCCACACTTCTTAGAAAGATATCTGTTAGCTGGTATTGTAAATTGAAGTATTGCATGTTTGAGTGCATGTAAGAGTTCCAATTCTATCACTTACAGGTTTCCATTTCAGTTAAGATGTTACTAGGCAGTAGCAGTAGCTAAGACTCACACACCGACTCTGATTTCTTAGAGTAAATAGTGCCTGTTTAGTATAAAAATGCTGCAGGGTTGAAATGCATTGTGGGAGCTGCGGAATGAGCATGCTGATTTATTCAATTGCCCTCAGTGCCATTTCATTTCCCTTTGTCAGAGAGGCACACACACTTCTGACAGATATGAGCCTCTGTTCCAGTGGCCGTGACTTCAGAAATGACGTTTGGAAAATGGCCCAATCCTGTCAAAGTCATCTTACAATTTCATAGGTTCCAGCTGTCCTGGGATAGCATAATAATAGTAATAAATAATATAAATATTGGGCTGTCAGTTGATTATAATTTGTAATCTAATTAGTTTCAGGGTGCTGCTATCAATTAAGTAATCTAATTAATCACAAACTATCATTGACTAAATTAAAAACAATTAAAAACCATTAAAACAATATTGTGTTTAAAATATAGCACAATATTAACTTCTTATTTACTGAACTGTTTGGACTTGTGTTCTTCTTCAAAAACATTGTATATATGTATAACTATATATATATATATATATATATATATATATAGTGTTTTTTCTCAGCCAATTTAATTCAGTTGCTTCTTTAGAGCAACAAATGAATCAGAATGCAATCCGTTTCCATGAAAAGCGATGTTAGAAAAAAATCTATCTCTCTTTATCAGATTTTGTACTTTAGATCTGTGGCCCTCAAGCTGGGAATCTGCGTGAAAATATTGATGGCTTTGTGCCGTCCGTTTGCATTTGTGATGCGCGCTGACATTTTGAAAGCTTCCTGGGAGCCGTGAACTCTCAGCGGAAGCAAGGTTATAGTGAAGCGAAATGAATTGCCTTTCCGCATTGTTCGTTCCCCTTCAGGGCATACGCAAACACATAAGAATAACTGTCAATGTTATTGCTGTAGAAAGATCATCTGGCCAGTATGTTGGAAATGTCCTTGGAGCAAAAACACAATGCACAATATCAAGAAAGTCAAATGTTTCTGAAGTACTTGATTTTGAGGTACTTTCATTACCTTAATCCAGTCAAATTCCAATCTAATCTCCAAACTAGCCTAGCCTACTTTAGAAGTGATTTACTTCAGCTAAGAAGTCAACACAACCACCCACGTTTTTTTTTTTTTGCCATGTAAAAAGACTGCTTCATCAACCTAAAACAGTGGCCATAAAGCTGCTCTAAACATGTGGAGCCTGAGCCTCTTTTTCAATCTGTTGGCTAATTAGCGCTTGAATCGCTATTTGTCCAGGGACGTTCAAAAGACCATTGACTGCCATGGCAACACGAACATGTCACGATACAGAGATACAGAGCCTTTGTCTCTTTACTAAAGCATCAGTGGGACTGTCTCAATCTTAATTAGACTCAGGGGCGACTCAGATTCAACTTCAGATTCAGAGTTAAATGGGAGTTGAAGCCCTGCACGCACATAAAACTTGCTAAAAATAGCTAAACATTTCACAGTTATTTCACAACATGCTCCAAGCTAATTTCCCACTCCCACCGTTTGATGAAATGTCAAACCATATTAAAAATAAGTAGAGTGTGGAGCTGTTTTCAGATCAGCTGCTGTACCCCCTAGCCTGTTAGATTAGCAAAACACTAGCTGATTAGCCTGCTGTTTTAGCTACCGCTGCATGCTACTCAAGAGTTTTTTTAGAAACGATCAATGTGAAGTGTTTTTGTACTTTCAGACTAATCTAGGGTCATGTCTTTTTATGTGTTTCTCAGTCCCAATGTTTTAACGAGACAGTAAAGCTGGTCTCAGATCAGTGACCAGAATGACTCTGTGACAGATTAGAGACTGAAGATGGCAACAATTACTGGATGACAACTGTTCTTCCATTCAGTGCATTGTGCGTGTGGCCCAGATGATTTCCACATGCCGAGTCCATCTGCTGGTCGCTAGATGGTGAAGTACTTACAGTTCACTACTGAAGAAAAATAAACAGAGTTAAATGTGTTTATTAAAAAAGTTAAATATATAAAGTTAAAAGTCAATGAAAGAAGTTCAAAATGTTACCAATAGGGGGTTGAATTTTGGGTGGTTAGCTTCGGCGGTTGGTAGATGCCCTTATTACACTTTACTGAGGACAAAACATTAATGACCATTTGAAATTAACATTTGGCATTCAGATGTAATAACAAAAAAAACAAACAAAACAACAATGTGCACACACACACACATATATATATATATATATATATATATATATATATATATATATATATATATATATATATATATATACATATATATATATATATATACAAACATACATATATATATATATATATATATATATATATATACAAACATACATATATATATATATATATATATATATATATATATATATATATATATATATATATACATATATACACAGTATATATATATATATACAGTACAGACCAAAAGTTTCGAAACATTACTATTTTTAATGTTTTTGAAAGAAGTTTCTTCTGCTCATCAAGCCTGCATTTATTTGATCAAAAATACAGAAAAAACAGTAATATTGTAAAATATTATTACAACTTAAAATAATAGTTTTCTATTCGAATATAATTTAAAAAGATAATTTATTCCTGTGATGCAAAGCTGAATTTTCAGCATCATTACTCCAGCCTTCAGTGTCACATGTAACATCCGGTCTATCACATGATCATTTAGAAATCATTCTAATATTCTGATTTATTATGAGTGTTGGAAACAGTTCTGCTGTCTAATTTATTTGATGAATAAAAGGTTAAAAAGAACTGCATTTATTCAAAAAAAAGAAAAATATTCTATTAATATATTTTCTTTACTATCACTTTTTATCAATTTAACACATCCTTGCTGAATAAAAGTATTGATTTTATTTAACAAAAGAAAGAAAAAAAATATTGACCCCAAATTACTGACCAGTAGTGTATATTGTTATTACAAAATATTTATATTTTAAAAACATAGATTTTTTTTTACTTTTTATTCATCAAAGTATCCTAAAAAAGTACCACATGTTCTGAAAAAGTATTAAGCAGCAGAACTGTTTCCAACTTTGATAATGAATCATCATATTAGAATAATTTCTAAAGGATCATGTGATAATGATCCTAAAAATTCAGCTTTGCATCACAGAAATAAATGATAATTTAAAGTATAATACATGTAAAAACAATTATTTTAAATTGTAATAATATATCACAATATTAAATTTTTTTCTGTATTTTTGATCAAATAAATGCAGGCTTGATGAGCAGAAGAAACTCCTTTCAAAAACATTAAAAATAGTAATGTTTCCAAACTTTTGGTCTGTACTGTATATATATATATATATATATATTTTTTTTTTTTTTTTGATTGATTTGTTTATTTACGTGTCAAGCACCAAGGTGCCCAGCCCTCATGGGCTTATTAGACACTACAGTAATAATTTAATAATTATCTCCAGATAATTATCTATATATATATATATATATATATATATATATATATATTAGTTGACCAAAGGCTCTTAAGTATTTTAAATATGTTGTATTGCCTTTCTTGCTGCCACAAAGTATCGTGGGAAATGTAGAAACTAAATGTGTTTTCTGCAAATACACACAGTATTGAAATGCAATTAAATGCATTTAATATAGAAAAAGTACAAGAAAAATACAATATATATATATATGTATTTACATTTTTTGAATTCCTAGAAAATTTTCCATAAAATAATCATTAATAATAAGTTATTATTAGAAAAAAAATAATCAATTAATAAATTATTTAATGTGACCAAAAAAAAAAATAATAATAATAATAATATATATATATATATACACACACACATATATGGCACATATAATACTATATTACATATCAGTAAAATACTAAATATATACTGACATTGACACTTGCACACAGCAATTTCTATAATTGCTATTTGTATTTACTTTTTTACTTCTATTGCTGCTATATAAATTCAAATTAATTCTAATTCTAATTAATTAATTTCTGTACAACCTGTTTGCACATTCTCCTCTTGTACATTCCTGCTCATTTTAATATTTATTAAGTCTACAGTATACTGTCCTGCACATTTTATGTTATATGCTTTTTATTTTATTCTCTTTTTTTATCATACTTTTTCCATATCTTATTTTGTAGAATTTTCTTGTGTTTGTATTCTTTAATAATTGCACTGTCCATGAAGCGGACCAGACTTACATTTCACTGCTGGTCATATGCTGTCCATATAACCATGTCTGTGACAAATAAAAATCTTGAATCTTGAATTTAGTTGGCCATCTTAGAATTATGCTAGCAGGTTAGCCTACTGCAACGCAGTAGTGGTTGTAGGAAATAAAGGAGTCTTTAATAAACATAAACACACTACAACCAGTGAAAACAACATAAATCTAGGACAAAGAAACTCTGGAGAGCATGGGGCTTAAATGGATTGGAGAAAAATTGGATAATGAAACATAACAGGTGAACTGAATGAAAGATAATTAACTAAACGAGAACATGAACTGAACCACACAAGGGCAGACAGGAATTACACGAGAACACACGTGACACCTACTAGATTCATGTCTATTTCAAGTAATTATTATTACATATTTTTATATAATTTTGTTTTTAGTTAATAATAACCCTGCCTGCTAGCTTAGCTAACACTGCTATAAAATGTTTTTGAACAGGCATCTTTTGGAATCCATCCAAGTCGCATACTTCCAGTTTGTATGTTCCCATTTAGATTAATGGGAATGCTAACGTTTAGCTCTTCCAAACAAATATGAAATCATTAGCAGCGCCTATTAGGACTCTTCAAATCTCATTCAGTTGCCCCTGGTTGCCGTTTCCCTGGATTAGCAAATAGTGAGCTATTCAGCGTAGTTGACCAATTTTGTTTACAGAAGCATCATTAGACGTTGTATATTAATGGTTTCTCACAACAGACCATTTACACTCAGATGGTACAGCAGGAGGAAAATAAAAATGATTCGCTTGCAAATCCTGCACAAAATAAAAAAAAAAAAATCACTCAAGCATTTGGTAGCTTTTTTAATGTCGTTTTTTTTTATATTAAAGAACAACGTTTATTCATGGTGAGATATATTCGCACTTACTGGAGTTTTTCTGGTCAATTTCACAAGCCCCGGTATACACATCAGGCAAAGCAGTCTGTCTTTCTCTCTCTCTCTTTCTCTCCAGATCGTTTTATCAGCTGTTTGATGGAGTGAAGCGGCCTGAAAGCACGGCTCCGAGCTAGAAGGACCCTTCAGAAATCACTGCTCGGTTCTCAGGAAAAGGAAAAGAGAGAAAGAGAGGAAGACAGAGAGACACTGAGACAAAGCTTCCCGTCCTGTCAGGTTGCCACAGTAACATCCATCCAATGTGACCTGATAAAACAGCCTTACTGACAGGTCTGGCAGACACACAGTGAGACGCTAGAGAGAGGAACTTCCTATTCTCTGCATGGCAGTTGCAGTTTATTTATGGCTCTGTCTGCAACTGAGGATATTATAAATATATTATATATAGTCAAAAACAATAATAAAAAGGTATCGCTAAATGCAAATATATACACACAAAAGTAATTTACGAATTTACTTTAATATTGCATGTAAATTACATTTAAAAATACAGTGAATTACGATATTATATAAAGTAATAATTTCAAAATGTTTAATAAAATAAAGCAGTATTTCTAAAAACATATTACATTATATTAAATGATCATAATATTAATTAATGTGAGTGTTTAAGCAGGTGAAGAACTGATAACTTTTCAGATAAAAACTAATATTTCACGTACAATATTTCCTTCTGTTTACAATATGTTTTGGTCAGCCGAAACTCATATTTTTGCTGTATGGGCAAAGTGAGCTTTCGAACAAAGAGAATCCAGCCATCTGGAGCTGTTATATAACACTCATTGTGATTAAAATAGAAAGGTGTGTGTGTATGTGTGTGCGCATGTGTCTTTGAGCGGGGCTGAATCAAAGATTAAAGGCTAACCATATGAAGTTATGGTGCTTTTTCCCGCCGCTTCGACACAGACGGGAAGTGACACGCTGACATGCCTCACAAAGTGCCACAGTACATCTTCCTCTCAGACACAACAGCCTTCAGAACTTGTACAGTCATGCATCACTCTATTGTGTGGATGGATATATGGCCAATATTAAAACCCTGTACTGTAATTATGATGAAGTCAGCTGTGTGTCTTACATTTTGTCTAGCAAGGCAAATCTCTTCATTGGAGCTTTAGAAACTAATCAAGCATTTGGACAGATTCCACAAAGAGAGGAAAAAGGTGTACACCCGGCCATTTCTTTCTCTTTACGACGGACCATTAAACAGACATAATGGGCAAATTAAAATCCTGTCATCCCCTGCAGCACTTCTGAAGTTAAGCTAAAAGAAGATGAAGCCGAATGAGAATGAGCAGGTTACAGGTGAAATCCTCGGGCTTAAACCACGACACTACACCCAATTTAATATATAATCTACTTTCACTGCTAATATTATTTATATTATATTAATTTATAATAATGAATAATAATTACTATTGTACTAATGAGCAATAAAATAATAAATAATATTATAACATAAATATATATTATAACGTAAATAAATCATATTAATTTATTTTATTTTTATTTTATGTTGTTACAATTATTTTATAATATTTATAATGTATTGTTATTATAATTATTATTATAGTAGTAGTAGTAGCAGCAGCAGCAATTACACATTTTATAGTAGCACATTGTATTTAGTATTATTTTATACTGATATTATAATTAATTGAATAATATTTATAATTTACTTATAATGTAGTTACGATGTTGTAACTAATATTATAATTATTTTAAATAAGAAATAAATAGTAATAAATATAATAATACAAATATTTATTACAACAAATATTAATTTATTATTATCATTATTATTAGTCTAGGGCAAAGGATGAATATTGACAGTAGTAGCAGAAGTAATAACAATAATATTCCATTTTACAATATGCTTTATTATTATTTTATATTAACATTAGAATTGTATAAGATTACAGATTTACTTATAGTTACGATATTGTTATTAGTATTATCATTATTTTAAATTAGTATATTTTTACATAATAAATGTTAATTTATTATTAATGCATATAATATAAATATATAATATCAAAATGAATATTCATGTATTATTATAATAATTAAATGCATTATACAATTATATATTTTATTTTATGTTAATATTTATAATTTACATATAATTAGTTACGATATTGTAATAATATCATAATTAAGATTATAATTATATTATAATAATTAGTATACTTTTAACATAATAAATGTTATATTGATTCATAATGTTAACTTTGAGTAATATTAAAAACATCTTATTATTACTTGTTATTTTTATTTAAATAGTAAAAAAAATATATTAAGAAAAATATATTATATTATAATAAATATTTATTATTTTTATATAGTTTATGGCAAAGGATGAATATTGCATACAATTTTAATTTCTCTGAAAATGAGAGCATTTTTTTAAATGCATAATTATCTAAATCTTCATTTACTTTGTCTGAAACTGGTCATGCTGGTTGAAAACCAATGAATAATAAACAAAACAAAACGAACAAAAAAACCTCATATATCCTCTGAACAATTCTTTAATGAATCTTTTTCCCTTCAGAGCCAATTCCAAACAAATGAGTTGTTTTTCTGTGATTCACAGCAGTTTTCCATCTTAATGCCTCTGAGGTAATGAAAGGCCTTTCTGCTAGGCTGTGCTTCTGTCTGAACACGCTCTGCAGTTCAATAATAAAGTAGGGTTATGTTTTGATATAGTTTCCAAGGTTGAAATTAAGTATTGGCTCATTAAAACGTTACACATTCTTGAACCGTTTCCACATTTGCTATCAGAACAAGAACTTGAATTCATCCCGAGAGGAAACATGCCTCAACATGTCCAGTTTGCTGTGGAAACCGAGTATGCAGTACAAAAAAAAAATGAAAACGAATCATCATTTATTCACCCTCATGTCATTCCAACCCTGTATGTGTCTTTCTTTTTCTGTAGACTACAAAAGATAGTTCAGTAAAAATGACTTCAAAACAATCACTAGGGGCCACTGTTTTGACTAGCCTACGTTCAGATTAGCATACTAGCATCTGTGATCTGTCTTTTATGTCTACATTTACCCAAATTCATATGGTATTTAGTATGTACTGTGTGTTAGTTTTTGTTGTAGCATTAGCATTAAACTTTCTTACATTAATACTGCAGAAATGACACAAAAATTTGAAACAATCTTCTCGAAAGTCCCCTTCATGTGTTTCGTGTAATGTTTGGGCTGTGTTTTCAGTGAGTGGGAGGTCAGTGTGTGCCGCAGTGAGGTGAACTTGGCTAAAGAGCTTATCTCCGTCCAGCACTGACCCCACATTACAAGCGGCCTGCTGACCTGGATTTACTATTCCTGTCTCTGCCAATTACTCAGAGGAAAGGCCCTGTGACCCAGACACCGGCTGTGTTGTGGCCATCATTTTATATTGATATTATATTATGCTTTAAATAACATCAAAAATGTTATGCTTTTAAATAACAACAATTATAAGCATAATTATTGGTTGTGATTATTATTATTTTATTCATATTTTATTGTTTCTATTTTATAATATAGTATATTTTGTAGCAATGTATTAAATTAAGGTTGTTTAATATTGTTGTTATTTTATTAATATTATTACTTATACTTTTACACTCATTAATATGTTATATTAGTTATATGGTTAATTATTTAATTCATTCATTAATTAACTGAAATTTTAATTACTTCATATTATTTTATTGCTATTTTAGTCATTTGTTTTACTATACTTTTAAATATTATTAAATGATTAAAATGATTAAATTATAGTAGTAGAAGTAGTAGTAGTATAAATGGTTTATTAATTAATAATGTTAATATTGATAATATTAATAAACAGTATTATTTTATATTACCACTATTATTAGATATTTTAAAGAACTAGAATTAAAATTAATAATCATAATAATACTTATTATATTAATATTTTATTATTTGTAATATTGTAACCATATTACACAATTAAAAATAATACATAATAATATAATTGTTTTATTAATACATTTTGATATTAATATAAATATTTATTAAAAATCATTATTAACAAATTACATTTATATTAATGTTAATAGTGAGTATTATTAAATGTTTTATTTTAATATCAAAATGTATTAATAAAACAATTATATTATTATGTATTATTTTTAATTGTGTAATATGGTTACAACATTACAAATAATAAAATATTAATATAATAAGTATTATTATGATTATTAATTTTAATTCTAGTTACCTGTTATACATGTTATATATAATACAACAAATATTAATATTAATATTATTTTATATTACTTTATACTTTTTAACAAATAGTTATGAAGACATGCTTACTTAAAAAAAAATTATGATCATCAACCTGAGAGGGTTGAAAACACATTTTCTCTTAACAGTAAGTGTGTGTGTGTCTGTGTGTGTGTGTCTGTGTGTGTGTGTGTGTCTGTGTGTGTGTCTGTGTGTGTGTGTGTGTGTGTGTGTGTCTGTGTGTGTGTGTGTGTGTGTCTGTGTGTGTGTGTGTGTGTCTGTGTGTCTGTGTGTGTGTGTGTGTGTGTGTCTGTGTGTGTGTGTGTGTGTGTGTGTGTGTCTGTGTGTGTGTCTGTGTGTGTGTGTGTCTGTGTGTGTGTGTGTGTGTGTGTGTGTGTGTCTGTGTGTGTGTGTGTGTGTGTGTGTGTGTCTGTGTGTGTGTGTGTGTGTCTGTGTGTGTGTCTGTGTGTGTGTGTCTGTGTGTGTGTGTGTGTGTGTGTGTGTGTGTGTGTGTGTGTCTGTGTGTTTGTGTGTGTGTGTGTGTGTCTGTGTGTGTCTGTGTGTGTGTGTGTGTCTGTGTGTGTGTGTGTCTGTGTGTGTGTGTGTGTCTGTGTGTGTGTGTGTGTGTGTGTGTGTGTGTGTGTGTGTGTGTGTGTGTGTGTGTGTGTGTGTGTCTGTGTGTTTGTGTGCATCTTCGTGTGGGGTGACATGGTAAGGTGAGGAAAAGCCAAACGGTTTTTGAGTGCCAAACAGCAACAGGCAGCCAATTCATCACAAGGGCCGCATAATCCACTTAATCCAATTTAATTACCGCGCCTGTGTTGTTTTTGCCAGTTTGCAAAGCTTGTTTACTACGGGAGGATAATGAGACGATGTCTAGGAGGGTAAATGTCCAAATATTACACAGCTTGATCTTCATTCTTATTGGTCTCAGCAAAAAATGTCAGAAGGGGTAATGAAGTCTTGGTAAAACATTCGAGTTTTGTAGTTTTGCGGAGCTGTTACATGAGCACAGCATTATTTCTAGTTGACCATGTGTACACTTCTATGTTTGTTGATCTTCACCTGTTGAGCGCTAAGTCTTACTTCCTTTTCTAATTACCACTGCAGATAACGGACTCAAATAAAGGCCTTTTAGAAATATATGAGCCCTGATTCCTAGCCAAACCAATTCTATGCTATACATCAAGCCTCTCTTCACTTAGCAGCACAACAGGGCCAGATATCGATCCAGCCATTGTGCTGCCAATCGACCCGCCTGCCCCGAACTGAGCATTACGCTGAACCTAGCAGGTGATTTCCTATTTCTCATCTCATTTTTATAACAGCACCTGTTTGTGAAATATAGCCTGTATAGCATGGTCAACTAAATGCCATTTAACCAAGTATTGCTAACTGGCTACAACTAATGCTGGGGAAGCTACTTTGGAAGTGTAACTCATCAGGCTAAAAATTCATTAAGCTAACAACAAAAAGATGTTAACTACAGTCCGAACATAGCTAACTACATTAAGGGCCAGATTTACTAAACAGGGTAAATTAGCGTGAGAGCGCAATTCCAAAACAGCAGCGATGGGAAGGGACATTTCTGCGGTTGATTTACTAACAGACGCAATATCTCATTTACATATCGACCAATGCAATATACCAAACACAGCGCAAATAAGTGTAGTCGCAAATAAGAGGAGCCGATGCTCATCAGATGCAGGTGATGTCCTTAAGACACATGTGCAAAATAGTTTGAGACATGCTTTTATTGGCCGTTAAATCATGGCGCAAATACCAGTAATCTGATGAGCACAAACATTGATAAACCACATTGCATGATACATTATAATCTCCTCCCATAGATTTTGTGTCTGAATGGGAAACTCTTACAAATATATATATATATTTATTTATATATATATATATATATATATATATATATATATATATATATATATTCAGTAAGGTGAGTCACAAAATTAACTGTCCACGCCTTTTCAGCGCTAATTCTTTAGTAAATCCTGACAGTACTATTTTAATGGCAATTTATTTATTTACCTCAACTCACCTTAGTGTTAACATGCTCCCATGATTCAATGTGACAAAAATAGTGATGTAGCATTCTGTCGTGCTACAAATAGCGAAATAGTTCATATCAATAAACAAGCTACACCATTTTGAAAAGGTAGCTACTGTTAAATGTAAAAAAAAAAGAAAAGAAAATAATGGTTGCATTGTTGTTGCTGTAGCTTTTTATTATTTTTGGAGTAAATATTTAATAATAAAATGACCATTGCTTTTTTATAGTCTGTGCTGATTTCTGAAGATGCTGATTCATTAAAACCATGAACAAGGTAAAAACATGTTACACAGCTGAGACTGTTACATATTTACTGACAGATATGATGTATAAACAAAATTATATATTCAATATAATAATTTTATATTTCACCTTTTCTATAATAAATGTTATATTAATTATTAACGTTCATGTTGATTAATATTCATACATTTTAATCATTGATTTTTTTTAAATAATAATTATAAAGTAGTACAACACATATATAATATTGACATTTTTATAATTATTATATAATAGTACAACAAATATATAATACTGATATTATTATTTTATCGTATTTAATATACTTTTTTATTTGTTTATGTGTGTAGCTACTGTCATGTTGCTGAAAAATATAGTTGGGTTATTGCTGCTACTGTATCTTTTAAAAGTACCAAGTACTTTTAGTTATTTGCTTTTGCAGCTAGTAAAAACACTGTTTCCAGTCTCATCACAATAAGTTTACTTTTTTTAACAAGTTAAAACTGTGTTGCACTGTTGAAATCAGGCCCGAGCACATTCTTCCCTTAAAAAAAACAGTTTTTTTTTTACGTTAAGGTAGTTAGGAGCCGTTCAAGATGCTAGCGACATTGCAAAACAACGTTGTTTGCAAATCACCGCTCATGTATCAAACTTTTTCTTGTAGCTCTTCAGCAGCATCCGCCTCTAGTCCAGTTTGCTGCTAACAGTGAAGAGCAAGGCCCAGTAACGTTACCAAGCTCCAGTCATGAGCCCAACACACCAGAATGGGCAGGTAGGATTGTCATTCAGAAGAACTAATAGTAATGAAGAGCCCTGCTCAATGAAAAGTGCCCTGAGATAATTAATGATACCTGATGATTCAGCAATACATTAATGAAACTTAGATGATACTGTCGTCAGAAAGTGCAATACATTTTATTTTAATCTTTATTTTTTATTTTGTTTTATATGTTTGTTTTTATCAGATTTGTTTCCTTTATTTCAATTTTTGGATATTTATGAATACTAAATCTTAAAGAAAAGAGCTTCTTACACTTTCCTCTTATTTACTGTTCTAATAAATCTTCACTGTGAAGCAAAACTTAGGCTATTCTTTTTGCACTGAATTGGAAATGATGTTTTTAAAAATACAA